>NW_013666156.1:356134-363633 GCF_000517525.1 Limulus polyphemus
GGTAAAAGAGTAGGCCCAAGAGTTGGCGGTGGGTGGTGATGACTAGCTGCCTTCCCTCTAGTCTTACACTGCTAAAATAGGGACGGCTAGCGCAGATGGCCTTCATGTAGCTTTGCGCGAAATTCAAAAACAAACAAACAATGCAAACCGGTGAATAATATCTTCGTAATTCATCATATATTCATATTCCTCGTTTTCTGTGTTCAAAAGTGAAAGAGAAGATAAACAATATTGTGTTCCGTAAATAGTTCATCACTCTTTTTAACACCTTTTTTTAAATTACCTTTCACCCGTAGCATTGATAATAGGAAGAATTACAATATTCTCATCACAGTTTATACGTTTGGAAATGTTGAATGCAATCCATTGGATAGTGAATTATACATGTACATGTCACTCTGGCAACAAACGTTTTCTTCGCAAAATTTTAAAAAATTTGCTGTTTCTTTTTTAAATTACTTAGTGTTTATGTCATTCATATATAAATTAGATACATTTTTCAAACAATCATGTTTTTCTTTGTTATCTATTGTAAAATCAAAGAATGTTTTAAAATGTTTTGTTTGTTTGTTTGAATTTATGCCCAAAGCTACACAATGAGCTATCTATGCTCTGCCCACCACGAGTATCGAAACCCGGTTTTTAGCGTTGTAAGTCCGCAGACATACCGCTGTGCCACTGGGGGTCGTTTTAAAATGATCAACAGTATCACCGTAACTTTAAATTATTTTGTCAATTTCGGTAACTAGTCGATTACAAATTACAAAGAAAACACTACAAACGAATCGAACTCTTCCTGTTAACAATACTTTGTTATTAACATTTTCATCAGAGAATAATTGCCATTTTATTTTCGTTTTTCATCTTGCTTCTTTCTTGGTAAAATATTTTGTCACCAATGGTGGATAAATTACTTACTTCATTTTCAATTGATTAAAAAATATTTCTTAATTCAAAGGCGAATTACTTCAATGATTTTACTGATGTTTCTCTCTCTTCAAAATCTTTAGCTTTGTGTATTGTAATGACAAATTTCCCGCATTTACTCGTTGTAATATCTTGAACCCACATGAAATCATTAGCTATATCTTTAATTTCAAAGTTTGACAATCATGAAATTGAAGATATAGTTTTTATTTTAGTGTTAATTTTTTGTGCAAGAGATTATTGCAAAACTTGTGTCCTCAGTGACAAAGCGATATATCTGCGGACTTACAACGCTAGAAACCGAGTTTCGATACCCGTGGTGGGAAGAGCACAGATAACCCATTGTGTAGCTTTGTGCTTAACTTCAAACAAACAAAAATTGTTTTCAGTGCATAAACAAAGTCTGCTTTTGCAGACTATCTGGTTTCACATATTTTTTCAAATGTTCTATTCTTTCCTAGGCAATCCGTAAGAATCCATCTGTGTGTAGAAGCAGAGAAAAATACAAATATGTTTGCACAAAATTTAAAAAAATAATGACGCTTCAGAACATGATTTTTTTGCATAATTGACGACTAGACATAACGAATGACCAGCACAAAATATAAATAAGGCTAATGCTGCTTGCTTTTTAATTTTTGCTTGAAATCCCGAATATTTTCTAGCCATATATGAAGCTTTATCGCAGGCTTGTCCTCTACAGCTTTTATGTTTGGATTTAATACTTGCAATGTATTTAGCAAAACTTCCTCTAAATTTTCGGCAGTGTGAGACCTAATAGGAGTAAATCCAAAACAATATTATTTTTTATTTGCTCGTTTTTTTTTCAATATATTGTTACATATCTGCTTGTTTGATAATTTCCCGCAAAAATTCTTTCCGAGAAACTTCAGCAATAAAAGTCCTTTCTTAATTAAAACTAGTTTATTTTCTCTCTCGATATAACTTTGAAATACACAGAATTTCCACAGTCACTTTAACTTCAACACACGCTATAATTCACAACGATTCACGCACTTTACTTACGGACACTACCGCTCGCTTGACTCAATTATCTGTCTCTATATCTGTCCATCTGCAATTATTTGACGGGCTTATATACTAAAATAGAGGGCGCCTGGAAAAGACTAGAGTTGCCACGAAAAGTCATGATCCTTCTAGAAACTCATGACGTGTTACCAGGGTCACGTGACTTCCGCTGTCGTAACAATATATATATATGTAGACGGTGTAGGATCAGCAAGTCCATTAAACTTATTCCTAACTTTAATAATGAGTTTTTGAAGGTGTTAACTTGTCATCATCAATGCACCTTTAAGATATCTAAACAAGTCAAACATCTGTTGACTAACCCGACCAACGAATATGTAATATAAATGATTAAAAGTTGCTATATATAATCCTGTGGCTGAGGAAGGTACCGTGTATATGTTATATACCTACGTTTATCTTCATGTTCTTATAACTTACTCTCAGATATAATTAAAGATTGAGAGTGTACTCTCTCAGACCCAACATTAATCGTATAAATTTCATTTTAGTTAGCCAGTCTGTAACCGTTATAGAAAAGCTAGATTATTATTTTATATCTAGAGTAGCTGATTTTCAGTGTAATAACAGGAGTGAATATTTGGACAAAATAAAAACATTCGATATATATTAAATAATAAATGATAGTATTATATGTCTCACCATTAAATAAATGCTTTAATGCAACAAACAGTTATATAGTTATATTGTATAGTATTAAAAATAAAATGTAATGCCAGAGTATTCTTTGTTATTTTTAATAAAATAATATTCAATCTTAAAAACTCACAATTTTTAAAAAATAACGATTTTATACACAATTTTGTAAAAATGAGATTGTTTCCAGTCTTCAAATTACTAAAATACAATTACTTACTGTACAGGACAAAAAGTGGTAAAAAAACCCGATGAAACTGGAAAACAATCTCATACACTCTACATGTTTCGATGTATACGATAATACATTTTAATTTCGCTTGAAAGCTTCAATGAAAATGTATTTGAGGTGAATGGTCCATAAATAATGAGTATAAGTATTATTAGTATGGAAAATACTTAAAGTTCCACAAAACATATTAATTTAAATTTTTCAGATGATCGGAAAGTTTGTTTGTTTGTTTGTTTTGAATTTCGCGCAAAGCTACACGAGGGCTATCTGCGCTAGCCGTCCCTAATTTAGCAGTGTAAGAGTAGAGGGAAGGCAGCTAGTCATCACCACCCACCGCCAACTCTTGGGCTACTCTTTTACCATACGAATAGTGGGATTGACCATCACATTATAACGCCCCCACGGTTGAAAGGGCGAGCATGTTTGGTGTGACGGGAATTCGAACCCGCGACCCTCAGATTGCGAGTCGAGTGCATTAACCACCTGGCCATGCAGGGCCAAGTCGGAAAGTTATGATAATATTCTTGGGCATGTTTACCATATGGCAACTATGGTTTACGTATAAAAAGAGTGTATAAGAAACCATAAAATTACATTTGTATTCAAGATATGAGGTTGGATAAGCGCTATTTTGCTTTAAACTATAGTATTATGGCTTTCTTTCTAGTGGGCTACAAGTGAAATATTATACTCAGAAAAAAAATTCACAACCTCTAGGTACATTACATAATCCATACGGTAAAACAACAAATTTCGTGTGGTCAAAGCTGTCTTGGTTTGACTTACTTTGTTGATTCTCATTGCCAATATCCACTCTTTAGGTTCAATGCTGGAAACCATTTTGATCCAGATAAAGCATCCAAAATATAATCAGTTCTTAGGAGTTGGCAAGCATCCTTCTTTGTGACTTCTTCACAAGTACAGCTGGAAATACCGAAGAACTAGCTTTTGGTTTTATTATTCCTTGTTATTTCATTGTTTCTATTTCTTTGAAAGCCTCAGCCTATTTCGCAACTGAGAGTCACTTGGGCAACTGATTTATTGGGGTTGCATCTCTATTCTCAATCTTATAAGATATTTTATTTGACCAACTTAAGTAATGAAATCCACTGGAAGTGGCTTGGCATTGTATAAGCAAGTAATGTAACCTGTGACATTGATCAGTTAGGAGACTTTCACAATTCTGGTCATATGGCTTTTGTAAATGAGGTGGTAAGCTCCCCTTATATGAAACTCAATATCAGATTTCCTACACCTTGTTTCTAAGATGACTGCTTCTGGTGTTCTTTGATGTACGAATATTAGTTGCAAAAAATCACATCTTAGACTTGGATTTCATATTTTGTTGTGTTTATGGCCTTAATGGTGACATAGTTATTCATCAGATCCATGAGAGTATTTCAACCAATAATCTCTCAGAACAAGATGGAGTGTTTGGTTCTACCATGCCTCAGTCACTAGCTGTAAATTTATTCTTAGTAAGTCCTGGTATGAGTATTTCACTTCTTGATGCCCTCTTTGTAGTGACTGTAAGTTCAATCTCCAGTGTTGTAAATGTATAGGGATTCCTAGAAATGGACTGTGAGACTGTTTGAAGAAAGTATAACCTCATATCCATGTTTATCTATGAACTCTACTCTCAATGTGTACTCTTTTTTTGTGTGTGTGTTAGTGAGGTAGACTTTCAACTTTTCTCTAATTAGAACTTTATAATAACTTGCTCTTTTCATCAATCCATTTTCTTACTTTATTTCCGTAGACAGTTTGATCGCTGTTAGTACAAAACCAGTCAAATAATGATAGCTGTAGAAGTAATGTCAATCAGTTAATGTATTGACTCGTGAACTGATTACTTTAATTAAACTCCTTATCTCAATTGTGGCAGATAGAGTATTCTCAGCTGAAATTCGCCACTAAAGTCCAACTAATTATTACTTTCCGATATTGTTTGAGCTCTGAAACTCATCCTGATAATATCATCTCCTTAGTATATTATCATCTGTTGATTCATCAGAGTCTTATCTGTAATTTCCATGTTTTCCATACTAGTAGCAGTTTCCTTCTATTGTCATCCATTTAGAGCAGTTTTTATTCCTACAAGCTTTGCCTACAGTTCCTGGGAATGTCCTTTTAAATTACAATTAAAACACCTAGTTTCCTGTAGTTTTATTTTATTTTTTAGTAATCATTTGTCTAATTAATATTTTGATTTTTTCTAAACTTTAACTGTTTCCCACTATTTGGTCTGAAGTCCCATAATTTATGGATATAATGCTTTATTTCCTTATTTGCAACTTCAGTTGATTCAAGTTCCATCACCAACTATACAGCTTCATTTAAAGATGTTTACCCACTTTATATTAGCCTACTTGCATATTCTCATCCACTGTGACATATCAATTGGTCATGTACCAACGAATCAATAAGTTCATGTTTAGCATCTGAATAAAATAACTGAGAAAGTCTTTCCACATCTTTAGAAAATTTGGCTAAAGTCTTATTCATATTACCTACTCTGCTCCTAAAGTTTGCTTTAGAAACTTCCTTATGATATGAAACTCCGAATATTTTGATAAGGCAGCCATTAACACATGATAGTTGTTATAACTTTATGTTTGAAGGAGCCCCCCCCCCCAGTGGCACAGCGGTATGTCTGCGGACTTCCAATGCTAGAAACCGGGTTTCGATACCCGTGGTGGGCAGAGCACAGATAGCCCATTCTGTAGCTTTGTGCATAACTACAAACAACAACTATTTGAAGGTCGCTCATGTCGCTAAAGATATAGCTGAGATAGTTCAGGAAAGTCTTGCAGTCTTAAGTGGAACAGCATAATGATAGCATATATACCAAATTAGTTATCTTATTCCATATTACATATTAATTGGTGTTTGATTGGATGTTTTAGTAGATGCAGAAGAGTTGTGGCTGGTTTGATCCTTGCATTTGCCACTTCAGTTACAATTCTACATAACTTTTTTATCCTAAACTTACATAACCTAACACAAATCTTAGGTTCCTCCTTTCAAGGTTTTCATTATATTCTATACAAACATATGCTATGCTGAATCAGTTGTTTTCTACGGTGTTGTCATTGACTCAATGTAAACCACATAATTATAATAGTCAACACAGAATATAGATAATTTTCTTCATCATAAACCCTGTATACTTCAACACAAGCCTGGGCATTTAACCTTCCACACTTACAATTTTATTCTACTCCACCAGAAGTTATGCTAAGTCAATCTTTCACCACTGGTGTAGCTATTTACACAGCATAGGTCACGCAATTAACATGGTTGCTACAGGATATAGATAACTTTATTTATCCTACCCTCACATACTCCATCACTAGTCTAAGCACTTATCCTACCATGGAGACTAAAAACTATATCTGTCATCCCCGACTTTCAGCAAATTGCATGCTAATGTTTCTTCAATTATCTTTCTGATTTTAAGATTCATCCCTTTTGGTTTGTTCTCTTCATAAGCCCCCTACCAAGTAAGGCTGTTGGGCAGAATCACATTAGTGAAGCTATCTAAAATATGCTGGTGGATTAGAATAAAAAGAACTTGTTTAGTTCATGAGAATTTGATACGCAGGCATATCATGTGTTTTTTATTTTCTATGGTAGTGTAGAAAGTTTTAGTTACTTGATTTCCACACTGTCACGGCGTCAACACATTGCCTTATTGTAGTTGCTTCGATCATCGAAAAATCTTTAATAGTTGACATTTGTATATAGAATCCGGGTTGAGCAGGTTAATGCCGAAATATCCTTGGGTGGCCAATTATTTCGTTGACTGAAAGTGACAGCTGGCCAATGCTGTTAGGGACCAAAAGTCACGAGATGACGCCGTCCACTGGACAAACGAATTAACAATCTAGATTCAACCGCCCTTCCTTAGTTCAGAATTCCACTAGATGATCAACGAAGACGTACTCATTTGAAGATACGAGTGTTTAGTTGTGCAGACATCGATCTTAAGAGAAAGAGAACTTCAAAGTTAAACACCAACCATCAAGTGGCGTGGTACGCAAACTATGGGACGCCCCGAAGGGGAGCACGCAATTATGGCTATAGGAATATATAAATTATATCTGAAAGTCTAGACTTAAAAATAAAGAAGTTTTAAAACTACCATACAAATATTACTACTATTAAGTGATATAGTAACAACAATTAACATGGGAAAATGACATTTACAGTATATATATATATATACACAAATAAGGTTATATGGGGTGTGCAACAAAACGCATGTTTAGAAAGGGAGACGACAGAAAAAAGTTCGTACATCACCGATCTAGTGGAAGACGATTGTCCCATTGTCTGCGAGGGTACTCGAGATTTATCAGTGATTACAATTTATCAGTACAATAAAGATTTTTAGTCGTTTGGTCTCTTTATTCTGCTCTTAAAAAGAACCACACAGTTAGTTATCCTCTTACAAACACTTTGAGTAGTTTTAGAAAAATCTGCTGCTACAGTGGATTCATCTATATCAGGGGTCACCAAACTACGGCCCGCCGCTGCACTGTGTCATAAATGAGCTAAACTAAAATTATTTATATGGAAATATCATAGATTGTAGATAAACTTACTGATTTTTGCATCTGACAGTAATATAAGTTTTAGGAAAATCAGTGAA
>NW_013666156.1:364596-367018 GCF_000517525.1 Limulus polyphemus
AACATCCAAGTATTTTCCCTTATTATTCGTTTCTCCATCTATTGAGAGATAACTGAACTTCCAAGTATTTTTTCTCTATCCATTGAAAGATAACTAAACTTCCAGGTATTTTTTCTCCGTCTATTGAGAGATAACTGAACATCCAAGTATTTTTCTACATCTATTGAGAGATAACTGAACTTCCAAGTATTTTTTTCTCTATCTATTGAGAGATAACTGAAATTCCAAGTATTTCTCCTTATTATTTGTTTTTCCATCTAGTGAGAGATAACTGAACTTCCAAGTATTTTTTCTTAATTTTTTCTCCAGCTATTGAGAGATAATTAAACTTCCAAGTATTTGTTCTTAATTTTTTCTCCATCTATTGAGAGATAACTGAACTTCTATGTATTTTTCTGAATTTTTTTCTCCATCTATTGAGACAGGGTCACCAAACTATGGCACGTGGGCCAGATCCGGCCTGCGAGATCAGTTCATCCAGCCCACCACTGCACTGTGCTACAAATGAGCTAAAACGACTTCATTAAATTAACGAAGATTTTGATTAAATTAGTATCAAATTCTTAATACTATATTTGCCTATTAAGATTCTTAATATTTTTATTAAATATGATCTTAATTATTTTTTATAAAGCTCTTCTAATTAACTTACATAATAAATTTTAAATACATTGGCAAATTATAAAAATTGCTTAATCAAATAATTTATCGGGAAAAACTTTTAAACCAATTGCGTAATAACGTAATTTAATACAAAGAAGTACTTTTCTCCCCATTCTTCATTGAAAAGGTGACACTCAGCATCTACTTTTCTTTTCTTAGTAGCCATAACGATGGGTGAAGAAAACAGGATCTAAAAATGAAAAACAATTGTTTATTTCCACATTGAATAGTCTACAAAAAGTTTTAGAAAGATAATAATTTTTCAAAATGTTTGTGACATGTATATAAACATGGCAAACTAAATGTAAATAGCTCATGACGGAAACAAACAACCAGAAAGCTAGTTACATGATATGCAACGAAAGTGTTGCAATTTTGAAAGAGTACAATCTTCGGCATCACTATGAAACAAAACATCTGTCAACATATTCGAAGTTTTCTGGAAAGTTGCGTTCTGAGAAATTTGAGTTCATGAAACGTATTTTGGAATCTCAAGGAAATCTTTTCACGAGAATGTTTGCTGAAAATGAATCTGTCACTCGTACAAGTTACAAAATAGTGCATAAGATGGCAGAGCGCGGAAAACCGTTTACTGACGGCAACTTCATCAAAGAGTGTATGATGGAAGCAGCAAATGACTTGTGTCCTGAGAAAGCCAATTTGTTTGGAAGTATCAGCCTTTCAGCAAGTTCAGTTGTACGGAGAACAGAAGAACTTGGAGAGAACATGGTGTTACAGATACGCGAGAAAGCTAGGAACTTCTTGTGGTATTTTCTGGTGCTGGATGAGTCTACTGATTTCTCGAGTACGTCACAACTTCTCGTGTTCATTTGTGGTGTTAATTTGGACTTTCAGATCACAGAAAAATTGGCATCCGTTTGCAGCATGCATGGAACAACAACAACTGCAGAAAACTTTGCAAGGCTATAACCTTCAGTGGAATCAGCTTCAATGTGTTACAGTTGATGGAGGAAAAAACATGGCTGGAGTGAGGAAGGGTCTGGTAGGGCAGATACGAACTAAGTTGGAAGATCTTCAACTCCAGGGCGCTCTGTTTATACACTGCATTATACATCAGCAAGCACTCTGTGGGAAAGACTTAGACATTTCTTGCGTATTGAAACCAGTCGTTTCTGCGGTGAACTTCATTCGGGGTCATGCACTTAATCACCACCAGTTCCAGGCTTTTCTGGAAGAAATTGATTCTGAATTCTGTGACTTGCCTTATCACACAGTAGTGAGGTGGCTCAGCTGCGGTAAAGTCCTGTTTCGTTTTTATAAGCTCCGAAGAGAAATAGATAATTTTCTCACCAAAAAGGATAGAGCTGATCCACTTCTGTCAGATCCTACCTGGCTGTCAAAGTTGTCATTTTTGGTTGACATCACATCCGACATGAATGAAGTGAATTTGAAACTTCAGGGAAAGGATAACCTTATCTGTGATCTCTACAGAATCATCAAAGGATTTCGGAGAAAGCTATTCTTGTTTGAAGCACAACTGGAAGGAGGAAACTTCTCTCATTTTCAGTGTTTCAAAGAGTTTCGCGCTGGAATCGCAGAGATGTCAACCTCGAGTTTCCGAAGAAAATTATTAGTGACTTAGATAAGTATTTTGTGGAGAGATTTTCAGATCTTGACAGAATTGAGAGTGATATTTTTCTGTTCCAGAATCCGTTTGATTATAACCTTGATGACGTGCCAGTCGAACTATAGTTGGAGCTAATTGATTTGCAAGCAAATGACTTGTTGAAAGAGAAGT
>NW_013666156.1:367892-370105 GCF_000517525.1 Limulus polyphemus
CTCACAAACATTTTTTGCTGTTCAGTTCGTGAGATTCGGATATGTTCGCACTGGATGTGATATAACTACCTTATTGCTAACGTCGCCTTATTTGATAACTTTTTGGAAAATAAACATGTTTGTTGTCTTTATTTTTTGTGTATTCACTGTATTGTATTGAACAAAATGGTTATGCGGCCCGCGCTCGTCGTTCTCTCAGTTATCTGGCCCGCTGTGAAAAACGTTTGATGACCCCTGATCTATATGGTACTTATATGTAAATCATTTACCTGAGAATATCACAAGATATCGTATATGCACAGGTTGTACAATTGTTCTGAGAACATCTAGCCGGAACCTGCCAAATACTAAACAATACGCAAGTTTATATGTGTATATTTAATTTACAGAGTTAAACTTAATTAGTTAAATATGTATTTTAGCTATTTATAGTATTGGATAGACATAGTATATAACATTTAATTACTTAAATAGTAATAACTACATTGGACAAATGTGATAGGCTTGGGGCATGAAGCTTTACATGTGACAATACTGCTTTGGGGTCCAGTAATTCGCTAAGCAGGCTCAACCTTGTCAGATATTCTTGGGATAAAGGCCGAAAACGCCGCTAACAGAGAGAATGCCCAACTGGTAACCTAAGGCAGAGTGGTCACATGGGCTTTTTATAGTTTGCCTGTTACTCATAATTAAGACTAATAATTACTAATTTTATTTTTATTGTAAATTTTTAGCATCTCTTATGATAGAAATTATTACATAATCGTGGTGTCGTTGTTCTTTTGTACTTCCTGGATCTTGTTATAATATTTCATTATTTCCTTAATCTTGTTGTTATAATTCTTTTGTACATATCCTACAGATTTATCAAATTCATTCAGTACTTTTCTATAATGTCCGCCCACCAGTGGCACAGCGGTATGTCTGCGGACTTACAACTCTAGAAACCGGGTTTCGATACCTGTGGTGGGCAGAGCACAGATAGCTCATTGTGTAGCTTTTTGCTTAATTACAAACAAACAAACTCTAATATCCTCCATCAAATTTACTTTTTATTGTAGTTCTTCTACAAATATTTTGTCGCTTTCTTGTTATTTCTGTCTTAAAGTTTTGAATTTTTAACTGAAACTAACATCAGTTAAAATGTATTACTCTCACAATCTTCGTGTTTTTAGTTCTTTTTATAAACTCCGTCTTTTTGTTTCTCTCTCTCTTGCCTAAGACCAATTAGAGGGGTGGATCAGGAGGCCCATTTGGCCCGTGCTTTAAGCTCAAAGGGGGTCTCTAATTTAGACACTTGTTATTATTTTTATTCATTTATTGGATTTATTATGTTTTGCGACTTGTTTTTATGTGCCTCCCAAGCAGACTAAAATGTGACACACACTCTCAGCTTAGACTACAAATTATATATACAAATTAAATATTCCAATTATGTTTCACTTTTCTTTTGGGCTAATGGCAGTCATAATTTGTTTTTATGTGTCATCTTTTTTTTATTACAACCAGGGGCCTCAAAAAAACAGAGGTGGCCAGTGGCTCTATAAACCTCTGAGATGGTCTGCTCTTTCCTAGAGTCAAGTCTTCGTCACTTCAACACCTTCCTTAATATCATTATACTTTATAAATACAGTATCACGTTTTCTGTGTTACGACAGCGGAAGTCACGTGACGTTGGCAACACGTAATGGGTATCTAGAAGATTCGCGAAAAACGCTAGGGTATTACGACAGCAGAAGTCAAGTGACCCTGGTAGCACGTGATGAGTGTCTAGAAGATTCTCGAAGAGGTTACGCGGGCGGTATTACCGTATACAAGTGCGCTAGACAAAGGGGGAGAGAGAGAGTGGGGAGCCAAGGAGAGCAGTTACGGTCGGTGGGAACCGAGAATAGCAGATACAGAGATCGGAACTATAGCTGCTGACAGACGGAGATAGAGATGGACAATTGAGTCAAGCGTGGTAATATAGTGAGTGAATTGTTGTGAATTGTAGCGTGTGTTTAAGTTAAAGTAACTGTGGAAATTAAGTGTACTGCAAAGTTGTATTGAGGAAGAATAAACTAGTTTTATTTAAGAAAGGACTTGTATCGCAGAAAAATTAACAAACGAACATAGAGAGACGTAACAAATTGGTGTCAGAAGGGGGATAGAAAAAAAAAGATGGAAAAGAGAGGTGGCAAATCAAACTACAGCTTAGCAGATTTGATGGCAGC
>NW_013666156.1:371063-381865 GCF_000517525.1 Limulus polyphemus
TCCCAGGAAGACCAAAGGGGAAGTCTACTAAGTCTCCATGGGAAGGCCCACATGACATAATGGATCGTCTCTCACACATGACTTTCCGAATAAAATTTGGTCGGCGAGATAAGCCAAAGGTGGTGCATGCCAACAGGCTTTGGCATTATCACAGTCCAGGACATTTCAGTTGGGACGAATTGAACAATGGAACAAAAGATGTCGCTGAAGACATGTCACCTGAAAAAGCCACTGTCAAAGAAGAAACTCTACCCGGTTTTGAGAAAGAAAACACTGAATCCCTTGATGAAGTTACTACCACTGATGTGACTGTTACCGATAACAGGACATTTCCTGATGGAGCAAATGAACCCCACGTGAAGCAGAAGCCAACGAGATGGAGACCAGTGCAGAAGAAGATACGTCCCATAAAATTAAGAGACTTCTTTGAATTTTAATTTTATGTTTGTAGTGCTTGTAAATTCTGTACATTTAATTAAGTTATTGTTAATTAACTATTGGTTTAATTTAAGTGGCTATTGTTTGGGACAAACAGTACTAAGGAAGGGAGTCACGTGACATTGGTAACACATAATGTGTATCTAGAATATCCGCGAAAAACACTAGTGTGTTACGAAGCGGAAGTCTAGTGACGCTGGTAGCACGTGATGAGTGTCTAGAAGATTCTCGAAGAGGCTACGCGGGCGGTATTATCGTATATAAGTGCGCTAGACAAAGGGGTAGAGAGTGGGCAACCAAGGACAGCAGTTACAGTCGGTGGGAACCGAGGATAGCAGATACAGAGATCGGAACTATAGTTGCTGACAGGCAGAGATAGAGACAG
The DNA here is from genome assembly GCF_000517525.1 of Limulus polyphemus. Taxonomy (NCBI): domain Eukaryota; kingdom Metazoa; phylum Arthropoda; class Merostomata; order Xiphosura; family Limulidae; genus Limulus; species Limulus polyphemus. The sequence continues at coordinate 371,887 of NW_013666156.1, forward strand.
ACAATTGAGTCAAGCGTGGTAATATAGTGAGTGAATTGTTGTGAATTATAGCGTGTGTTTAAGTTAAAGTAACTGTGGAAATTAAGTGTATTGCAAAGTTGTATTGAGGAAGAATAAACTAGTTTTATTTAAGAAAGGACTTGTATTGCAGAAAAATTAACAAACGAACATACAGAGACGTAGCATTTGATTAAACTTTATCTTATTGCGCAGTATTGCTTTTCCTATTTTATTTTGTGTTCTTTATTCCAATAATTTGGCGGAATACACTTTGAGTTATTTCAGCTGATATTTCCCCCTTTTTGCTATAAGCATTCCAAAAACATATTTCTAATTTAAGTTTTAACGACTTTCATTGTGTTACAGAGAATGTGTAATCGCTTGAAAATTATACGTATAAAATGTTCTATGAAATGTTTTCCAAAGATAAAGAGAGTAATTATATATTTGAGCCAACTTTTTATGCGCTATCATGTGATAAAAAATCCTCTACAAATAAGCCACGCATTTAAAATAACACCATTAATATTTTATGAATTTTTGAAACCAAAGTATTGTTTTTAAGTTTTTCTAGTGTCTTTTGTCACCGAATGAGGGATATTGTGTCAGGCTTACCCATTGAGGTATAATATTATAGTGGTCTTAACGTATTTAAATTACGTTTAGTGAAAAATAATCAAAAAGTGAGGTTATTATGGCTCCAAGACAAAGAAAGATAGCTATCATGGGTTTTCGATCAGTTGGTGAGTGTCTTAAGGTTATAGGAAAATGTGTTTAAAACTATTAAATGGGGATTTCATAAGGTATGTTACGACCGTTAGTAATAGTAATAATACTAATGCTTGTATTGTTAACCCTAACTAGTCTAGTGAAGGAAACGAAGACGTTAGTCTCCGAATCTCACTCTTGCTATAGTATAGCTCTACCAGTGGGGCTGATGTTGATAAGTATATAACATTAGCAGCCTTAAACATGCCCAATTCGTATTTTTGAGATGACCCATTGGAAATTCAATTTCCTTCAAAATCAAAGTTCATCTTAAAGTTAAATTTCAACAGTTGAAGACATGCTATTACCATTATTATTATTAAAATAGTAAACTAAATATCTATTACTTAGATAAATTCTTGCAATGAATGAAAGTATAATAAAAATAATCACAGCAATATTGATAGGCCAAGCAGGTTGTTTCAGAATAGGTCTGATCTACTCATCACTACAACACTTTACAATGATAAGCAAAGGCCTTTAGGTATACCTAACCTGACTTCACTACTGTTTGTATTGGGAAATGAGGGCTATATTTATTTACTTTCACAGCTACGAGTACATGCTAATGATCACAACATCAACAACCACTTGATAGTATTGCCTGGGCTAACTGCCTTAGATCCCATCTAAATTTAAACACAAGCACTGATTAGTTGAATTGAGGGAAAGAAGAAAAAGAAAATGGTGTGAAATTAGTAACGTGTTGTGCAACTGTAGATCTTCAATCCTGAAAAAACATTATGTGCTGAATCTGCCATTAAACTCCTAGAAACAGAATTCGACTTAGGACTTAAAGAATGCAAGATAGTTCCAGACTTCCAAGAGTCCAGAACTGTTCTAGATGCAAGTTCTATTTGGTACAGCCGTATGCTTGAATGAAATGGGAGAAAATACTAAGTACTATAATGTAATTTTTAGTCATCATGGCGACTTGGATTTGTTAAGGCCTACTCTACTCTCACTTAGTTTCGTAGTAGATGTTGATTTGCCTTGCCAGAATCTGAGGTTACATATCACAAGAATAACAAATTGCCATCTGTTTTACATAATTATGCATGAATGTAATATCCATGTCTTCAGGTGAGCTGACATTTTAAAGGCAGCTAAAATATAATTGAAGTAGATGATGAAGGAAAATTACTTAAATGATAAACAGAATTGTGACTAAAAATAAAGTAGAATTTGCTACCTCATAGGCTGAAAAATCTGTGTATTAATATTTAATAATATTAAAATTTATATAAAATCAATAAGTTACTTTGAAACTGTCATAAGTTTAAATGGTTCTAAAAACACAGAAATGGAATTACACATTTTGATATTGCCATATTCTATTACATTGAAATGGTTTGGTACAATGAAACTGAAGTATATTGTCATATGATGTATTTAGAGTTGGATACTAGGGAAATAGGTACATCGATCTTATAATACCTCTTTGTATGAACAGTTTACTACATCTTAAAGTTTGTTGTTGTTTTGTTTTTTTTCCATGCACGTTCAAGCTTGTGATTCTAGAAACTGTTTACCTTCCCAAGCTATGATTGCCACAGCTGCATCAATATTAGATACTGCAGAATCAACAAATGTTGTCTTCATAGTGGCTTAATATTATTATTCTTTGGATCTATTATTTATTCATGGGCTGTGTTATATTGGTTCCAAGGTTATTATCTATATTGAGGTGAGGTTCTTGGTGGTGCAGAGTGCCTGATTCTGTCATTTAAGTTATGAAATTGTATCTAAGAATAATGATTACTCTTGAATAATAGAGGTTCAGAAATTCCTGTCATATTCTATGCCATAAAGATATAATATGGTACATTCCATTTATTTGGATTCTTAATGTTCAAGTAATGTTTTACACTTGAAATATTGAGCTTGTGCAGTATAAAACAAACATTTAGTGCAATGTAATAAATATCATGAATAACATATTTGTAACCAATGCTTAATGATTGAAGTTCATGTTTTGTTCTTTCCTTACATTTTCACAATCAAAGAACTGGTTTTCTTAGCATAATGGCAAGAGATTCTAGCATTCTAAGGTAGATTTTTTCCCTGGGATGAAAGACAGTGTAGAAGAAAAAGGAGGTAGGCAGGCAGGCAAACAATTGCATTCATTTAGGTAGTTGTTGGTAATATTACTGGTACTGTGGGTTTTTACACCTACACCGTTACTGAAGTGTGATCTCCAGAGGAGAGTGGTCTCTTCATATCAACTTCATCAAGATGTTGGCTGTTTTGAGCTTGTTGTCTTGTCTGTCTGATATCTTGTTATGGTCCATTTGGAAAACTCCACTGTTGTTTTTTATGTCAACAAACGGGCTTTCACATGCTCTTCGTTCAAACCTTTGGCCACCTGTTACCTCCCACAAACAAGAAGAAGAAGAAAATACATCTTTAAAGAAAGATAATATAGGAAACAAGTGGCCAAAGGTTTGAACAAAGATTATGTGAGAGTCTGAAGAATTAAATAGAGATTTTAGTCCAGAAGAAGAACTGGATGAATAGGACGATTGATGAAAAAGGCTCACTTAAGGTCTGTAAGAACTGGAGAAAGAAAATAATAATGCTATGTAATCAAAATCTGCATGAAGTGGGAAAGTACGGAAAGTGCTAAACCCATCTGCTCTTGCTCTATGTCTGCTATTGAGTTGGGGTTTTCTACAAGACTGATGTCTCTTCCAGGCCCTACTTCACAAGAAAGAAGTACAACACTAGATGTATGCTAGTAGAGTAAGAGAGAGCCTTTGCTTCCCCAGTCCCAACATGATGGAGAGTTCCCCATTGGATCAGTATAATCTGACTAGTATGGATGGAGTATTACGTGGAAGTGTAGTACAGGCTAGCCTGGTACATCTTGCATTCTTTTCAGGATGTAGATCTGGGATAATTTCTTCATGCACATGCTTTGTCTGATAAGTGCCTCAAATAAGTATTTCTCCAATTTGATGGCCTGACTTACTACTTTAGCCATACTACACAGTAATGCTCAACCCACTGTCTGCATTATAATAGCTGATCAAGCACTCTTACATTCAGCCCCCAGTGCAACACTTTAGCACCATTTTGATATTATCAGCTCTACCACCTTCATTTGATGACAAGTATTACCTGCTTCAAATGGTTTGGGCTCCTACTGTGTAAAGCTCTACTAGGCTCTACCACCATCACCTAGTAGGTGTTACACTCTATTACGGTTTTCCATTTTTTTATGCTGTGTTTTCAGAAATGAACTCATCTTTGTATCTTTATCTGCACAATTTCTCAAAAGTTTTCTATAAAGAAAAATATCCAACATAAAGCAGGATGACATCATCCAAAAAGGGGAAGCCAAGGTTCCATTTTCTTGCATTATGCATCAGAATCGTGTATATTTGCATATCTTTGTATTTTACATTGTGGTAAATATGAGTAAAAATTTAAATCAGTTCTTTTGAATCTTCCAGAGAAAGCATCGTCTTGAGCTTCCCCACATTAATAAAAGAAGGGAAAACTTTTTCTTTTATATATATAAGTAGACTGTAGGTGTAGAAAATTTCAAGCAAACCTTTTCTGCCTATGTTGATAGCTCTGACAAATTTTTAAGACAAATCAACCCTTTTTTAAAACCATGCTGAGAAGTATTTAAATGCAAACTCTCCTGATCCTTTTTTAAATTACATATACTTCTGACAACATTCCAACATCATAACAATAACAGGAGTCAAAGTAATAAGACTTTTAAGTTTCTTTTATTATCCCCTAACTGTTTTTATTTTAATTATAAGTAATATAGGCATCTTCAAAGTACCAAAAATTTCTCTGACACTGAAAGACTTGAAAAATTCCAACTGGTGTATTTAAGTGTTTTACACTCACAAATGTTTAAACAATTTTATTTATTTAGTTAAAATTCCAGTTACTCTGCAAGCTTTTTTTACAGTCTTACAAAATATTTTCAATGATTTGGGTTTTATTCTCTAAAAATTTCTCAAACTTTTGTAAAACAAATACTTTTTCAACACAAATTAAAGGAAAAATATTTTCTACTTTTAAAGAAAATTGGTCATCTTGGGAATCTGTTCTCCTCCATCAGCAAAACGCTAATAAAAATAGCTTAGCACTTTATTCTTCAAACCGCAACACTCTGAGCTTTCCTAGTATAGCTTTGCACAACATTGAAACGAGCAGTTTGATTCAGCTAATGTTTAGTTCCAATACATAATAGCTTTTCTCAATTTGTGCTGACCTTCATATGTGCAATTTTTGCTTGACACTAGCTTTGAGGCTCCCACCTAACTTCACATGGTATAGCTGCATTGTACCATGTAATTGAGCATATGATATCCCTCCATCAATAGGAGTGCAACACACTCCTAGCACAGCTGACTCTCTCTATATTGTAGATCACACTCATCACTTTTCAATTTGGCTCTTGTGTGTAACAGCGTGTCTTTTTTTCTCTTGGTCATTTTTTCAAGTGGAAGTGTCTACACAGACATTGCCTATTGTTGGATTTTCACTTCTAACATTTGCTGCACCTGCAGATTTTGTGGCCATATGCTTCTACATTATTGGTATCAGTAACTTCCAGTTTGTCTGGTGTGAGACGACAAGACGTTCATGCTAGTATCACAACTACATTGGTGTCGAGTTTGTCTTTGTCTGTTGGGAGATCTGATATTTTTTGTGCAGTGTGTGGTGTAGTAGTTTATGCAGCCTGTTTTTTTTATACCTTATGTACCTCCACCTATGTTTCTAGTTCATGATAGAAGGGATTTTGCCAGTTTTTTCCCACTGCCTACCTTATCTTATACCCATGCTGTCTTGAATCTACCCAAGACTTTTTTGGAAGTAGGTTTTTCAGGTATGTTTCACTCCTTCTCTTTGTAAATCTTTTCCTGCTTCTTCTTTTTATGTTTTCTACTTTCTATCCAGATGTGCTACTGTATCTTAATTTTCTTTTACCATTATTTTGGGGAAGGAATTCCTCATCCTCCATCCATTGTACCTCTTATGACTAGGCCTTACTTCATTTTATATTGCCTTTTTTTAGGTTACAGTTTTTCACCTTCATCTTACACTCTCTAACCTTTTCCATTATTTATCCTCCATTCACCTTCTTTCTATGGTAATCCACCATTCCTCTCAGAGGTTTTTTGGTGGATGCTAGTTCGATAATTTTTTTTCTTCTGTGATGTGTTTATCTTTCTCAGACTTGTCCTTTTATATTTGATGGGGAGTGATGCTTTTATTACTCAAATTTGTTTGCCTCTCTTTTGTCTTATATGCCTTTGTCTGACTCATTTCATCTGCCTGTGTGATTTTAATAGAGTGCTTGTTTCTCTGGGGTCATATGTTGGGGGCCATATGCCAATATTATTCCTTATCTTTACCATTTCACTGACTCTTGTGCTCCTTCTTTGCCTCTCCCTATCTCCTTTTCCAACTGATTCCTCTCCTCTTCTTGTCACCACTTCCTGTTCCTCAGTTCCCATCTATCTCCCCACTGCTAACAGACTTCAGTGCTGTCAGTCTTTATGGTGACTATCCTATGAGTTCAGGGTCAGTGGGTCCTGTTTTTTTAGGTTTACAGACATTTGCTTTCCAGTTGATTTTGAAGTACTAGGAGTTCTGTCAGAGAGCCTTACCGTTTGTTTTTCCTCTCCTAGTCTATTGTCTCCTGTTCCCATTACTTTTCCTCCTCCCAGGGATCTTGTTTCTTGCAAACATCTGTGGCAGTGTTAAACCTAATGACTAAAGACTATCATACTATTTCTAGAATTTATTTTCATCTTCTCATGGTTCCTGAGGAATCTGGTCTTAGTCATTTTATGCCTAAATCTGTTTCTCGATATCCCTCGATTTATTATTGAAATTTTTCTCACCCTAAGGTGGTCATTTGCCTCAGGTCTTGAGAAGATTGTTGTGGACTTCTTGGATGCTTCTTTTTTCATTTGGTTCTGTCCCAATCAGCATCCTACACCAATCCTCCTCTTCTCCTTCAGGAGGCAGTGAGTCCGGATTAGTTGGTCAACCTGGACAAGTTGCTTCTCACACCTATTTAGTTTCTCATTCATTTAGGTGTTTTTCAGTTTGCGGCTCCACAACACCCAGCCTTCTCTTCCTTTGACAAACACGGAGTGATTAGTTTCCCATGCTCTATCCTTTCCTTTTCTCACTGTGAGGTTCCTCAATCCTCTGGTGTTCCAGTGGCTATGTTCTTGTCTGGGCACTCCTTTTCTCAATGCTTTTGCTACTTGTCTAAACACCATACCTCCTCTTTTATGATCCCCTGTTTCTCATCCCTCAGCTCTTGCTGTGGATGCATTCACTCAGGGCTGGTCCAACCTTTTTCTTTTTGTCTAACTTACTATTTGTCTTCTCCCTCATGTGCTTTCCCTTGTTCCTGTCACTACATGTCACGTCCTCCTGCTGGCTCACCACTGGCTGGCTCAGTCGTGATTTTTCTCTATTGAACTCCAGTTCTCTCATCCTCTACCTCTGTTATCTCCCTACTCCTTCAACCTCACTCTTCTCTCTCCCATCTAGCAGTGTTGTCACTCTGGCTTCATGTGTGGGTTTTGTCCAGTCCCTTCCAAGATGTTCCAGACTCTTCATGTGTAGCCTTCCTTCTTTCTCATTGCATTCATTCTTCCTCCCCCCTTTGTCTATCCATGAAAATAGTGCACATTCCATATCTGGTCTCTGTTTCATGCATTCTCCCCTCCTAATCCTTCTGTCCCCCATCTTTATGAATTTTTATATGGCTGTTCATGCTTGGCTTATCACTTTCGGCCATTGCTGGCTACACGGCAGCTCATACTTTTGGATTTCCCATTATCATCGTGTATTCTCCTGTCCTTCTTTTTTTTAACCACCTTTTTCCTCCTCATCCAGCAATCTTTGTTGTTTCAGGCCAGAATGTTGTTCTTCATGGTCTTACTTTTACTCACTTTGCACCTTTTGTTTCTTGTATCATCTTTCCTTTAAATCCTGTTTCTTCTTTTTTGCCTGTGACTGTAGAAGATCTGTCATGTTTGCCATTGATACTTCCTGTATTCTTTTCCATTGTTATTATATTGTTCATTATCCTGCTTGTGAGTTTCACCCTAAAACATCTGTGACTTATGAAGGGGAATGGGAAATTTTGTCCCTTCTGTGCATTTTGTCATTTGACCAGCATTACTTCTTTTCACAGTTCACACTACTGCTATTTATTCTATAGAGTTCCTTATCTCCCCAAGATATTTTTCCCATTATCCTTAAGGGATAGTTACAGCAGTTCATCTATTTAGCCTATGATTCATTGGATGTATATTCACATTGACTCTTTTAGGTCTCCTCATGCCAAATCCAAAATCTTTTTTTATCTGGCTGCTCACTTCCATCATCCATTGTTGGAGTTTGTGCAAACTAACATGTGGACTGCCCCTCATACTTTCACCACATGTTATCTTGATAATCTGGGTGTCTCTTCTTTGGAATATTGACTTTTTCCCATTGCCATTTTACATCACTTACCAACTCTGACTGAGTAAGTTCTTTTTCTATATATATTCCCTTTACAGTGGACTATTTCTACATATCTGGATCCTACTCAGTGGCAAGTGGTGCCTGCTCAGGAATACTTAATTTTATATGTGCACCATGCGACCTTTAAGGTTTATAATGCTCAACGATGAGATGGGATGTTCCATAAGTCTACTTGAAAGTCTCTTGCAATATATTGCTTCATAAATAAGGTCTATTCCAAACTGTACCAACTCGTGGACTACCATGAGTAAAGAAGTGTCAGGATTGCCGCACATCCTTCTGGTCCTAGTTGTATAAACAGAACCAGCCTGCTTTTCAAAATAGGGTTTTTGTTGTCACCTATTACACAGTCTTAAGGTGTTGTATTCCTCTGTGATCCCCCCACCCTTATAGTGGATTACAGGAGTTCTGGCCACTTACCAGTTCCTAGCTGTTGGGGTAGGGAACTGTAAAGGCTTCCTCCTGAGTGTGACCATTTCCAGTCAGCTGAAAGTAAGCAGTAGTGTTATGTTGTTGTAGATGATGTGTACCCTCCTCTTACCACAAACCAAAAGACACGTACTTGATGCCACCTGGTTTTAGACTGGATAAATCTGCCACATAATGTTCACCCCTCTGGCTGGCTTTTCCCCATCCTACTACTGCTCGGATGTCAGTTCTTGAGCAGTCTAGTATTGGACCAGTCAATATAAATCCTCACACATCCTACTACAAACCAGACAAAAAATTCCTGACACGACCTTGTTTTGAATTGGAGTTGACCCACCATACTTGCATTCCCCCTTCGTACCATTGCCTAGATATTGGGTTACCAGGTGGCCTGATGTTGGTTATATACTGGCTCTGCATACACATGCCCTGCCTAGGTTGCTGGAATGGAAGTTGTTTTTCCCTTCTATTTCCTGGTCTTGAGACTCTCTTACTTCTGTGTACCAGAATACATATCCGATGCTGCCTGGTTTCGGACTGAAGTTGACCCACTGAGTACTTTCTGATGTGCCCTAGCCACTTAACCCCATCTAGTGCATCCATTTCCAACATTGGACTTGCATACTTTTTGCCTGGCTTGGTAACACACATCTTGACTGCAAGCGAGGAGTATACCCTGGTATAGATGTGTGGTCTCCCATGGATGTGACCCTATGTTTTAGGGTAGTATGCTCTTTGAGCATCTTCTGATGGGGGCTTATCTAGGTAAATCACATGAAGTTAGGTGAAAGCCTCAAGGCTAGTGGTGAGTAAAAATTATACATATAGAGGACAGCATAAAACAAGGAAAGCTATTATGTGAATGGAGGTAGGTATCTATTGGAAATACATTTTCAGTCTTGGAAAATGTTAACTTTTGTTTATCCTTTTGCTTCAGTTAGTATTTAGTTTTATTTACCAATAGGGCTTCATTAATTCATTGGAAATTCATCATTTTATTTTCCTTTTATAGAGAAATGTTTACACCTAACACCTTGGTTGCATTGAGTTAGGACATGGTATGTTTTATGAACCACCATTTCTAGAATTAGCATGCTCCCTCATAATACATAAATATACTGGCTTGGCTTGTCATTCCAATAGATATATTAGGTCATTAAGAAATTAATGTGGCCTTTTTTTACATGAGAAAACCTGAACAACTTGTATATCAAAACAAAACATTTAATAAATGCAATAGTCTCAATTTTTATCGATG
>NW_013666156.1:382329-397218 GCF_000517525.1 Limulus polyphemus
CAACCCAACTCCATAATCTTGTGTTGTGTCACATGTGGAGGGGCATTGTCATGGAGAAGAAGAACACTTTTCTGATTGACGATTGAAGGACATTTCTGATGAATGGCTTGATATGAATATTCCAGTTGCTGACTATAGATCTCTGCATTGACAATTCATTGTGGATTGAGGAGTTTGAAATGAATTACTCCTTTGGTGTCCCATCAAATGCAAAGCATCACTTTCTGTGGCTGAAGTTTAGGTTTTGGGGTCGGAAGTGGTTTTTGTCTAGGACTGAGCCATTGTTTTTAATATTCGCATAAAGAATCCATTTTTAATCACCGTTGAAAATTCTGTCCAAAAATGGCTCACATGCATTATGCTCCAGAAGAAACAAAGCAACATTCACACATTGGAAACGATAATCATCGGAGAGTTTGTGAGGCTCCCAAACACTTTCTTTATGGAGTTTCCCATATTCCTTTATATGTTTACGTATTGTTTCTTGAGAGACATGCAATTTCATGTGTTGCCTTGGGTTAGACTAAACAACCATGTTCAGAATATTAATATCGGTTCAAACATCTTGGCCCCTGCCATCACAGTTTGTAAGGCTAAAGTCACCTGAACGAAATTTGCTGAACCATTTGTTGACACTTAAAAAAGCTCAAAACATTTCCATAAACTTCTTTGATATTCTTTGTGGCTACAGAGGTGTTGTTTCCCTTCTTGTATTCAAACACTATTACATGCCAATTGTGTGTCATTGTGTACCATCACTATAAGGAATTAGAGTATACTAAACTTTACACATTATATAGGCTACACTAAAGTGATGTAAGTTTTGAGGGGGGGGGGTTAATGAAAGTGTTCCAAAATGCAACATTACTTTTTTGGCTACCTAATATGTAGTTGTAAATTTTTCTCGACCAAAATGTGAAATTCAGTGAAGAAAATATGACATAGAGGCTTGCTCTATTCTTTGGTTCATTACTTTCACTTCAGCAGACTAGTTTCACTGACTTCATAGCTCATCAGTGCTTCTTGGAAGAGTGAAGCAAATAAATAAAGTAGGTCTAATTAAAATCTGGAATACTTGGGACCTGAGCCATGCCAGCTTTCGGAATTTTCTGGGTTTTGGGTTATTTGGCCTGACTTGTACAGACGATGTAAATAAAGTATGAAATACATACATACATACATACATACATACTTAAAAGTTATTATTTACTTGCCTTTTGAACATTTTCATGAAGAACAAAGGGATAAAAATTCAAGTTAACAGGGGGGGCTACACAAGCAGCACAACCGAAGGGCATGTTTGAACTGGGACCACAATGACTTGCCACGCCTTCCAAATAAAGTGGCCTTGCCAGTAATTAATCTAAAATTAAATCTAAAAGAAATTTTAACTTATTTGTGCAATAATTTTTAGTGCAGTTTTCAGTAATTTCAAGTTGGAATTGTGCATCAGTAACCAGAAAAAGTCAGAGTATAAGGAATTTCTCCAAGCTAATAGAATGTTCACCAGAATAGCAGATTTCTGGAACATTCTGGTTTTCAGGTCGCTGGACTTAGGATCGTCTACCTGTATAATGAAAACAATGTTTGGTTTTGATGTATAGTCCATTACACCCCGCTAATAACCTTAAGTACTTGGGGGTAAAAGTTTGGATAACATGTGGCATACCATCACAACTGATTGAATAATACTGGATAATGAATTGTTATGGTGTGTCATGGTATCCAAACACCTAAAGTATTTTAGGTTATTGGTGGTGAATAAAAGAATATATATCAAAACCCAACAAATTTACAGGTTTTGTTGGAGCAGATTAGTTGTGAATTCTAATGATTGGTTTGGAAATATAAGTTGGACCTGTGAGTAGATATTATTTGTTATCTGCAGTTCCTTTGTTTTAAATTTATAAGTAGGAGGTGGAAATGTAGCGTAGAGTTGTTGAGAACTTATTTTATATACTTTGTGGAAGATTGTTCTTAAACATATATTTCTTTTTAATACAGCTCACTTGTTGAAATAACAGATAGGCTCTTGTTAAGCAAGCCCAGCATAATTCTATATAATATATGGTTATGAAACTTTCAGAAGAGCAATGAAAAGGTGGGTTTGTGATAAACTTAATTTCATATCTCAATTTTTCACAAAAGTATCAAAGAAAGGTGACACCAATTCTTGTCAGATATGAAATTCATAGCTGTGTTACATATTCAACTTTCCTAGGTATTCCAAGTGTATCAAAAACACGTCTGTGTTTTATACAACAGTGGTTTGAAATTACTTTGACACTGTTTTAACCATTCTTGTTCATGATAACACAAAAATATCTGTCATGATAAGTGTCAAGCGCAACCATATACTTGTACCTTTTTTTTCATATATAACTTTAAACCAGAAGTGCAACTCTTGAGTAGCTATGTCCATCGATTATGTTAATAAATTTTGTTGTAAACTATGGAATAGCAGTTCATCAAGCATAATGCCTTAACTCATTGCAACAAAGAAGTTAGTTAGTTGAGCACGTTTCTTTAGTAAGAAGAGCAAATGATAAATTTTCACTGCTAATTAAAGAAGCCCGTCTGAATAAAAAAAAAAAAAAAAAAATTAAGCTGAACTGAACCAAAAGACTTGTTATATGAAGTATACTTGGAACTATAAAATATGAGTTTGAAGAAATGTATTACTTACCATTTTTTAATTGCACTTTTCATTTTTTCATAAGGAGATGCCTTTTTAAAATATCCTAAAAGCCTATATTTTCTATAGATCTTTGTACAGAATGAATCATAAGTATAAAAACTGTTTAAGTCAAATTTAATATTTCTTGCTAAAAGACATTCATAATCTCTCTTACTTGTGGTTTTAACTATAGTTCTTTTTAAGACTTATTTTTATAAATCAGAATCTTCCATTGCACACACTTGTAAACTAGAAATCTTTTTACTAGTAGTTCAACTCTTTTATTAATCTATTTTCAGTTAGCTTGATCAAAATAACAAACAACATTACAGGCTTTTTTAACATTTGTTCCATTCAGGATTTAGCTACCCAATCCTTTTCTTTTACATTATTATGCAGTTTCTGGAAAACAACTTTCTTAAAACTGAGGTCATGATTCTTATTAACTCTATGCCTGGTATCAATAAAATAATTATAATGCTGTTATGATTGCTGGTATTCAAGTGCACTACTACTCTACATTTAAGAAATGTACTGAAAAGCAAGGTCACAGAAGGTCTATTAGCCTAGTAAGGTTCACCCTTATTCACAAAGGAAACAGTAAAAAAAAACAATCTAATATAACACTTTCCTTTGTAGTATTTGTTATAATGAATAAAAACGATTTTTGACAATGTTAATATATTTTTCATATGTAAGTGATGTAGTCAGTTTACCTAAAATAAAAATATCCATTAATAATAAACCATGATAATTTTTGTCACTTTGGTTTTTCTTGTGCCTTTTTAATGCTGCTTAAAGTAGCTATGTCACTGGTAATATGTACTGTAAGGTTATTTTATAAATTCCTAGTGTGTCTATGTAGGTTCCAATTAACATTACAAGTTTTGTAGTAAAATTATGATAAAGAAAGGTAGGTATGGTAAATGTCACATTTTGATATGTTAGGTTTATAGAATTTGGTAGTGTATATGAGTGTGTAAATTATGTTTCATTCTTGATATTTTGACTGTCTCATACAGGAAAATCTTCTTTGACAATACAGTTTGTTGAAGGACAGTTTGTTGACTCTTATGATCCCACAATTGAAAACAGTAAGTCAGTTAGCTATTTGTATTTATGCTTGTGCCAAGTGCTCATTCATTGTGCTATAAATTGGGAAACTTCAATTCCCTTTATGTTTGACAATGCCTTAGAACTGTGTTGGTTGAGATTTCTTTTAAAGAAATGGTTTAATATATTCCTAAATAAGACAATAAAAAAAAAGAAATAATACAATGAAATTGTGATTTTTGGATGTATATAATTGCATGAAACACTAAAATAAACATTGTCAAGTGTAAATAGATATTGAATTAATAGCCCAAGTAATATGGGATATATGTCATTTTTCATTATGACCAACTAGTTTTAACATTTTTCCTAAAAAAGGCACAAAAATGTAAAAGGTATAATCAAATTATCTTTAGATGTAACATCATTGGAGATATTAGTTTTTCACCAGTTCTCAATGAAGATATATAGTATTAGTACCACATGTTTAGCTAAATAGTTAAAATTAACAAAACAAGTTGTCTTTGTAATCTGCCATTATTATAATAGCTACAATATGTTAATTATGTGGATGCTTATGATAGATATCCTACTATCTAAAGCAAGCAATAATTCAAGAACATTATTATATACTGGTGTATAGCCTGTCAAAAATGATGAGGCAAGTAGTACCAACCCCATCCCATAGTACACCCTGACTTCACATTTCATAGCTAACTGAAATGAATAAATTTTGTGAAGTCAAGCTTGACCAACAATGAGGCAGAAAGGTGCAGACAAGGCAGCCAGACATTGGTAAATTCTTTTGTGAGCCAATCTAAATTTATGATAATTCATGAAATGAATTCATGGTGTATTCGTAGAATAATTATTGGTAAAAATCAGTTAGATTAACAACTTCTAATATATAGAAAAGACAGTGCATTTTGGTAACACTACATTCCAACAGTAGCTTTTATGTCATTGCTTAGCAACAAAAGTATAACCAAATATTGTTGTTAGTCTATGTTCTGAAAGTATAAAATGAAATGTATAGAAAAAAACTGGGAATATATTTCTTGATTTCTTAACTTAGGGTCTGTTGATTAAAGAGGTTTTGTTTTTATTTAAAATGTTGGTGATATAACAGAAAAAAGCTTAATTCATAAATGATTTAAGTTGAATATTGAATCAATATTTTTACTTTCATGGTACTTTTTATGCACTTGACTCTAGGCTAGGTGATTCCACACTACATATTTACTTTAGGCTTATTATACCAACACTCACAAGGTTTCACAGCACACACCCCTCTCATGGCTCCTGTCACTAATATCATAATGGGCAGACAGTAATCAAAGTATTCTATCTGGATAAATGCATCTTGGCTTTTATGACTGTTTTGAGAAATCAAGCATGACGTGACACACGTTGGCTTTAATATAGGTTAGATTCTGTAGTAGTAACATGTTCAGATTAGAGATTTAAAGGTAATGTTTTAACTGGATACCATACATTCAACTCAAAATGAATTTATTCAGTTTATTTCAGAAAGAGAATAAAATAATTTCTTACTTTAGATGTTCTGGTCTCTTGAAAGTTGGATTTAGATGTCCAATATCTCAAAAACAAGCAGTTGGTAATAATTTTAAATACAGGCAAACCTTTACTCTTTTTAATTGACATCAATGATATAGATTAAGGAAGAGTCAATGAATAATTTAAATTTGCTGCTGATGTTAGAGCTTAGGATGTTACTGGCTGTGGGAAGGATGCTGATGCTTACCAAAGGATTTGGATTATTTGATGAGTTGGGTGAATAAATGGCAGGTGACAATTTAAATTATGAGTATAATTTTGATGGGAATAATCTTAATGGTGTTAAGGAAGAAAATGATCTTCATGTTCTGGTTTATTAGTCTCTTAAGCCATCCAAACAATGTTAACATCTCTGAAATTTTCTCTTTAAAAAAAAAGAAAATTGGGGGGGGGGGGTTCCTGACTGAGTTGTTAAAGATTTTAAAGGACATTAGTTGTGTTGATGCATCATCCATTTTTGTGTTTATAGTGAGAATAGTAAGAGTGGGGGACACAAATTTTGGCAGGGTAGGAGTCATCTTCAGCTAAGACAATGCTTTTTCTCTGTTTTTTTCTTACAGGGTGGTTAGCCTTTTGAATGGATTGCCTGCAGATGTAGTAGATGCAGTTAATTTAAGAGAGTTTAACCCTCTCACTATGGGTAGGTCAAAGTGTACATGTCACAACCTTTTACAGAGTTCCATTCAAAATTTAGTTAAGCCACTTTATTATCAATGTATGTTAGTAAATTTGACATCAAAACATAGTTAATGAATAAAATTGTAACATGAGTTTTAATTTCATAAATTTATAAGAAAAACTGACCCAAATTTAGGGGGGAAATGTCAGTGAAATTTGTAAAATGCCTTGCCAGGAACATAAACATAGAAAGAAACGAGAGGTGTTTGTAGATGGTGCTTACCTTTGGATTCATGCTCGATTAAAGCAAATCATATTCAATGGAAGCGAAGAAATGATGCTGAAAGAAGAGAATGAAAAGGACAAGTGCCCTGAGAGGACAAAATGAAATTAGATTAGAAGAAAGCAAGGTGAATGATATTGATTCTGGAGAAGATGGAAGTACTGAAGCCTCTAAAACCTTTACTGCTATATTCAGTGCCTTGGGTATTACCAATCACACAGCTTTGGAATGTTTACCTATAAGTGAATATAAAGCTAATGCATTCAAAGTGTCAGACAAAGACAGAGGTCTGTTCAAATATGCACACAAATAACTGATAAGTTATTCCAACTTTTGTATCCGACTGATCCATTTGAATTGAAGACATATTTTATCGACAAAATACAGTATAATGAGAAATATACAATGAAACCCATTTCCAAAAGCTTGTGTAAGCTATCACTTGTTGGGTGCAGAAACATTTCTGTGGTGCTCAAAGCATTTTGGCAAACTCACTCGAACGACGTACATGCAAAAGGATGCTCATCGACGAATTCAATAGCCTACAAGACCAACAAAAACAGTTTATACCCATTCAAAAGCAGTCGATGGGAAAAGCTAAGTTTTCATCCTTGAGAAAGATATTTGCTACTCTGGAGTGTGGAACAGATCTGCCTAAACACAATTATATTTTCCATGTGGACAGCCAGAGGATTGCAACAGCAAATTGCATTCATTCAACGAAGACTTCTAGTAAAACTTTGTCAAACAAGTAATATAAGGATTGACAACCACATATTTTCAGATATGCTGGTTTATGAACGTGGCAAACAGAGTATCAAAGACCTTCACAATTCATATATAAGAACTCCTTTGATAGCCGTGGACAGGTTGGGGTGCATACATTTCGTGATATCGTTAAGCTGCTAACAAAAAGAGGCGAAACAAAAGCTGTTTTGTCAACCTACTAAATTTGATTAAGATATGTCAGTTCAGTATTCGAGTCCATGATGGCAAGATTAAGCAACATGAAGTATCCTGAAGAAATTGTGGCAAATGATATTCAAGCAAGCATCGAGAAAATCTTGCAGAGATAGAAAGAAATAATGTTATTTCTAACATTTGAGTACACACACAAGTGTATTGTCTGACGATCAGACCTATTGCTGTACGTTTTCACTAGGTGGATGATGTGATCATGTTCACAACCATAGCAAATGCATCAAATTTTTCGACACTTTGGTTAGGCCAATCTTGGTGCAGACTGCCTCGTTACTAGTGAATGATCTTGATACAACAAAGGAAGTAGAATCAATGTTAGCATCCATCCCAATTCTACAAAATACAACATTATGGTACATGGCCCCTAGGCTTAGAGCAAAAGTTCAGTTTGATGCAATCAACAAATTTAAAGAAGAAATGAAGATTGATTCACCAATGATTCTTATTGTGCTTGACCATAAGCAGAAGGTGTTACCTATGAAGTACAGGGAAGATCAAGTGGAGTACTGTGGTAAAAAGAGTGTCAATGCTTGGTTCAATGAGAGTCAGATGTGTGTGTGTGGCGATGAAGGTGTTCCTGGATTTCAGTATGAATTCATCGATTATGTGGTTGAAGGATACATAGGATAAGATAATGTACAAGTTGCAGCTGTACTGAAAGAGATGCTACAGGATGTTTGAACAAATTGTCTCTATATCCGTAAAGTGATTCTTCAAAGTGACAGTGCTATATGCTTTGCCTCACAGGATCTGATCCCACATATATATACCATCTCAATGTTGGAATGCAGTCTTCCACTGATAGGCACATTCTCAATGTCAAGAAGTGGATTTATACATAGGCTCAAACTGGTAAAGGGAGACTGGATACCCACTTTTCATGTTTGAACTTGACGTTCAACTCATTGGTGGAAGACAGAAATGACATAACTACGGAAATGGACATATACAAGGCCTTAACATTTAGAGATGGGATCGCCTGCACTACCAGAAAAGTACTTGATGCCAATCTGTTGAATGGTACAATGTTAGTGAAAAAAAGTTCAAAGCCGAAGCACTCGTGAGGTTCAATGGGAGGTTAATGCTGCTAAAATTATTTGCTCGTCCATTCAAGCTTAATGCGTGTGGAACAAATGAACTGAATATTGAAACAAGGTTGTCATTTACATCCCCCAGGGCACCATTATTTACACCTGATTGACATGCAAGTTCAGAGTTGAATGAACAAAATCAAGTCAGGATTACTGCTAAATCACTAGCTATTAGCCAAGCACTGTCTCTGGTCCACTGTAATCATCCTGAAGCGGATATAAGCAATGTAGGAGGTGAAACTACTACACTTTGTCCAGAAGCACTGTCAGAAGGGTGGGCATGCTATCCAGGGAATATGAAAGATTAAATGCCCAGGGAGTGTGTGGAAAAGTTAATTGAAATATACGAAATGTGGGGGGGGGGGAACAAAACTCAGAAAGTCTCCGCCAATAAAGCTCATCAAATTCTGATGAATTTGGTCCTAGGAAATTGGTGAGATAGATTTTGTTTTACTGTTTCCAAGATAAAAGCATTCTTTTCTTTAACTCCAAATGAGGGTATTGATTGATAGTGATAGTACAATTCCCGAAGACGTAGTGCATGAAGCTGAATGTTCATATTTGCAGGAAGAAATTTCTGTATCTTCTGCCTCACTTATTGATGTAGATATGCAAACAGATTAACTTAGTCCTCATTAACAGCAAAATATATATACAACTGTATCTTTTTCATACTTCATGGATTTCCAATTAGAAAAACTATTCTGAATAGTAGAATCAAATAGTTTATTTCTACCAATTAGCCCCTTCTGAGACATAATAATATCAAATTTTGGCACGACACCACGAGGGGTTTGTATTTCGTGACCAGGAGTCTTAAATAAATCCTCAATCTCTAGTATGAAAATTGTGGCATTTGTTTCCCTAGGTCTTCCTCCTGTAATTTATTTATCACCCCTCTTTGAAGTATGGAGTTTAAGATACATTACTCATCATAATATAGATATTACTCTGGAAAAGTCCAATTTTTATTGTCTTCAATCTTATTTGTTTAAATAGTCATGAACTAGAAAATCAGAACCACTTGCCATGCCCATCTGTCACATCCTCCCTTTCACAAATTTCTAATAATTCTCATGGATGTTTTTTATCATATCATTTATAACCAATAAAAAGAAAGTTTTAATCTATTAAATGATGTATAATGCTACATCATTTTCGGTACAGAGTATTTTCAATTTTATCTTCAGTTTGAAAGTTTTTCTTATGGCAAGCTACAGCAAAAAATGAGGTTAGACGTATAATTTCTTGTTTTTCATGTATGTATTTTATTTATTTGTGATAAATATAACTAAAATGTAGAAAGTAGAAATTTATTAGGTTAGATATTGAAAAATAATAATTATTCACAACTTGTGTTTTGTCATTCATTATGGTAATGCGAGCTATGCATTTGCTGAGTGAGTTACAACTCGGATTACGGCAGGATTATTAGACACATTTCAAAGGGAAATAAAACAATAAATTTAAGTTGAAACAGATGTAGACTGTTGCAAGCCTTAAGCTATTTAGGATGAACAATTGTAGTTTTCAATTAGTTTTATTGAAAAAACTGAATATTTATTTAGGAGGTTTTAGGGGTTATGCGAATGAAATCTGAAAATTTTCAGATGAAGAAAAATATTTTCAATATTAACATTAAAATCACTTTGCACTCAGAGCAGTCAACACTCTCGGTTGAAACTGTCAGTGATCTTATTGTGTTGAGATAGAGATATATATTCGGTTCAGTGATGTTCCTCCAGAGGGCTCTGAGGCTCAAATTGAGGGTGATCCTAGACATTCTGGATAGAATTTAGAGTCATGCCAATTCATCTGGGGTTTTATTCCCATAAGTTTATTGGGCCCAAGTAGACAGAAGATTGGTGTCCAGTCATCCATTTTTCTCATCTGTATCAATTCCTAGATTCTCCAAGGTTCCCAAGTGACTCATTCCTCACTCTGAGTTGGCATTTTTCACTAGGATTGTGGATATCCAAATTCGATGTAGTTGGCTCCTACATTGCACATTGTCATAGTAGTGGCATCCCACAACTATCTGCATATTTTGTGCAAAAGGGTCAGATACTGCAGATCAGAGTTTTTACCTTCAGACTAGCATCAACATCACATTGGTTCTGCTGAATCATATGAGTGTTTCTTGTCACCTCCATTCCCTAACCTGTGCACACACCATTTCACAGACAACTGGTTACTGCTGGCCCATCTAGTCAATTTTCAGAATATCACATCTGAATTCTACTTTCAGAAACAACCAAGACAGGCTTCATTCTCAGAGCTGAGACAACTATTCTTGCTCCAACTCAATATGTCATCAGTTTGGGTATTTTTTTATCATATATCTCAGTCGGGCTCAGCTGACTCCTGACCTGCTCCACACTATGGAACAGAAAGCCTGACTCTTTCTCACCTCTCCTTCTCCCACTGCATGGATGGATGGTTCTTTCTCTTTTTGTGAATGTGGGCATCACTCAAATCCCTCGTGCCTTTGGATGAGCACAAAAGTGGTCTTTATGCAACCAAGGGATCATAAACATCAATTCATTGGGTTCCCAGTGATCATTCTTCAATCTCAAGGTGTTGTTAGATCGGGACAGTACTAAGATATGAGTTCCTCTAGTGCCACTTCATCCAGAGATCCATCTCTTCAAAAAATCAGGGATGGGGTGCATAACTCAACATAGAATTCCAGAGTCTATGTACAGACAACAAGGCTTCCCTACACAATATTTTACACCTTCTTGCTCATCAAATGGCAATGTCTCATAGTCTGGGCTTATTAAGGGCAAAATTGTCATGTTTTTGTCTTTCATTTCCTGTCAAGGGGGCACTTGATCCAGGGTTCCTTGTTTTTGAACCTTGGATTTCCTTTCTCGGGACCACTCCTATCATGTCACTTTACTAGTTTGTCATGTTCCACAGGTGGTGAATGCGGTAGCAGATCAATTGTCTCGACCAAAGCAGATTCTCCCAACAGAATAGATGCTGCATTGCACGATTTTCTGTTGGATTGGCTCTCACTTTGAAACACTGATGAGTTGTGGGTTGGCCAATCTTTGGAAAACCTAACTACTGGTAAATTGGTCTCCAGTACCTCACCCTCAGGCTTTGGCAATGGATGCATTCCATCAGCACAGGACAAGATTACAAGTCTAGTCCTTCCCTCCAATTTGTATGTTACCCAAGGTACTAAATATGATTTGTTTCAACCCATTTTTGAGTCCTGGTTTCTGCTTCTATGGTACCTTCAGGAGTATCCACCTCTTCCACTTCTTCTTTGGCCATCTCTGTGGAGGCAGCTATGATCTGACATGGTACACCTGCGTTTCCAGAAGCTCGAGCTTTGGATATGGAGGTTATGCAGTCCCTCAGATGGCATCGGGATTTAATTTCAAAGGTTGCCATATATCTATCTCAGACTTCGCTTCGTCCCACGATGGACATTTATCAATGGAAATGGCATATATATCGACATTGGTGTATTGAGAGGAGGTTGAACCGGCTTCGATCAGAAATGCCAACCATAACTCGTTTATAACTTGACTCTTTGGCTAAGGTTTTGCATTTTCCACAGTTGCCCTGTATAAAGCAGTTTTATTGACTACCATTCCAGAATCGAGACAAAAATGGACATTTATCAATGGAACTGGCACACATATCGACAGTGGTGTATTGAGACGCGGTTGAACCCACTTCGATCAGAAATGCCAACCATAACTCGTTTATAACTTGACACTTTGGCTAGGGTTTTGCATTTTCCACAGTTGCCCTGTATAAAGCAGTTTTATTGACTACCATTCTAGAATCGAGACAAAAATTCTTTGAGTCCCCAGTACTTTTCAGCTTCCTCAAGTCACTTTGGGTCCTTTCTCCCAAACAACCATTCCAGATACCTAGCTGGTATATTACAGTTACATTACATGTCCTTTCTCAACACCCATTGTGACCTTAGGCTCATGTGCTATGTATCACCTTTCCCTGAAGGTTTATTTTTCATTGCTGATGACCTACAGACATCACAGAACAGAGTTTTTTTTGCTGATTGTGAACAGGATGCTTTATCATTCTACCTATATCCTCTGACCAGTTCTTCTTCCCTAAGACACTGTCAGATGGGGAAGGGGATAAATCCTTTCCACCCATTCATCTGATCACTGATTCTCACATCTACGACTGATCAGATTTCAATCAGTTGTTATATCTAGTGAGGGATTTGAAGGTTTTGTTGCATCCACTAATGCCTTTGGAGATGCTAGACAATGATGTTTTATTCATTAGGATCATTCCATTTCTCAGGATTTACCCTGGTTACATTGACAATGGGGGTACAAAATTGATCCATCTTGAGGAATCTTCTGTGAGTCGTATCTAATCAAATTTGTCACATTTCTATGTCCTGAGCAGCCTGGTTGAATTGCCAACTGGAGGACATTGTGTGAGCTGCTATGTGGACCTCCCCCAAAACTTTTATCTCACATTATTTGCATGATCTAACAGTATCTTTATCTGAGAGTTTTTGACTATCCCTTTAGCTATCTTAACCACTTCCACTAGATTATACAGAAGGGTGAGTATTTTCATTGGTTTGTTTGTCTCTGCTTTACCTTTCAAGGTCTCTTAATTCAGTTTCACAGCATTCCACTTTGTGGTGAATGTTGCCCAGGCAAATGTACTTTTATCACACCAATTCCATGCTAGCAACCACTCATTCAATATACTTTTTCTAAGTTGCAACAAGCTCTGTAGAAATGAGGTGTTCCATAAGGCCACCTAGAGGCTGACCAGGTGGTATTACTGTACTATGCTGGACCACCACACATGGACTATCATGAATAAAGCAAAATCATTGGATTGAATAAGTCAGAGTCAGTTTGCTTTTAAAAATTTAGGGAACTTAGTTCATCTATTGCACTGTTCCTAAGAGCTCCACAATATGCATTAACCCCCCCCCCCCCCAAATTCTACTAGTGGAGCTAGGGAGTCCTTACCACACCTGTCTTCCAGTTGCTGGGATGGTGGATTGAGGCTTTTCCTCCAGAGTGTTAGAGTGAATTTCCTCCACTCTTGGAGAAGATGATGAATTTGGGGGCCCTCATACCCAGATCCCTGGAAGTTTTTTCTCAGATGTTGGTAGGAGAGGCACCATCCTATGTGGGAGCCTACTCGTAATACCAGTTCATATTTGATATTCGGTTATCTAGTTGTGTTGAGCATGGCCCTTCTTTTTGATCAATATTAGTTCAATACATTGTTCATGGAAGAGGGCCCAGTGTCTCCCCATAATTACAATTGTAGAGTTGGGAAGTGAGGATGAGTGTTCATAATTCCAGATTGGATGAGTTCTGTTTCCTCAGGTTGTGTAAGGCATACAAGATCTCAACATTCTGAGCGGGGGGTGTTGCATTTTGGACTTCTTTAGGTTAAGGAGAAGGTTTGTCCACTTCAATTGCTTACCTTTTAGTCATGATTCCGGTGGCTTGGAATGCATCACTCTATGGCTACTGGTTGGGATCCACTCATAAGTGTTTGTGTGTGTGTGTATATATTGAGGTCCACTTGCCCTAGCCACCAACAAGGGGTATAGGGACCATGGCCCTATAAGTTCAACCTCCTATCTGGTTGGGACCTGGCCAATAATGATGATACCTGTTCTGGATATAGTGTGGTTCCACCACTAGAGTGCCAATCTCCTATTGACAAACCCATGTTCTATGCAGACACTTTCTTTATGGATAATGCCCTCATTGGCCCCTCCACCTTATCAATGTGGGATTCTAGCTGTAGTGTAAGAGGAGGTAAGTATGTTTTAGAAGTTAATATTTTCTTAAGTAGAAAATGTATTTCCAATACAGCTTACCTACTCTCACATTCTCCTGCCCTTCCTCCTCACTAAGAGCCAGTGTTAGAGACTGCGGATTGAGTCAGTCTCAAAAAAAGTGATAACATTATCTGAATGAGATGCTTATATATATAGTACCAGAATAGAGGGTGCATTAACGTAGGTGGAGAGTGTCTCAAGACAAATATTACCAAGGACAATTAAGTGGGGGAATAAAAGACTAGTGCAAGCAAGAAAAAATCATACCCATGCTTAGATGGGGAAAGGAAAAAACCCTGTCAATCGAGTAATAGCTGTAGTGTAAGAGGGGGGGTAAGTATTATTGGAAATACATTTTCGATTTCTGAAAATGTTAATTTTTGAGTAGTTGATTATTTTCATGACAGTCGATTTGATCATAATTTCAATTAATTTATTGTTGGAATTGTTTGAAACACTGATTTAAATTATTTGATTATTTTTTTGACAACCATTATATATTTTCATTAACTCTCTCAATATGGGCTTGGTTGATTGAACTGACCACATGACCTCTTTGTAGATTTGATACTACTAACTTTTAGTATAATATGTATATTTTCATAAAATACATTCCTAAATACATTTCAAATATTTGTTTTCAGTAAAACTTTATATTTTATATGTTATTTTCTCTACCCTAACTCTATACAAAGTTGGTCAATTTGACTGACCTCGTAACCACCAAAAAAGAAAATCAAAACAAATCTAAATTACCCTTTTTCTTTCTAGAATGACTTCAAATTGTAAC
>NW_013666156.1:397725-417671 GCF_000517525.1 Limulus polyphemus
CTATTTATAATTAAATTTTATTCTTTTATTGCCCTTTGAACCATTTCTAACTACTATTCGTGCCATTATAAGTTGTAAATCACCTGGGGAACATGCAGTTCACGTTACACTATCAATTTACATTACCAACAAGCTGCAAGTGTGCATGTCTGGTGAAATATTATTATTATTTATTTTATCTAATCTAACCTTAACTAACCTAAAGAGATCCCTATTTTTACATTTTAGTAACTTTATAATAATAAATAAAGAATAAATGAGAAATAAAGTACTTACTAGGACATACTTTTTTATAGTACTTACCCAAGTTTTTTTTTGTTTTGTTTTTATTTGCTGTCGACTATTGGTGACATTTAACCCTACTTGTTATACTAATGGCTTTCTATTGGTTATAGATAATATAGAATTAAACATAAGAGAGTTAACAAATTAATAAATCCTGAATGAGAGGATGTGTCAGTTGTGTGTGTGGCAAGAGGGGGTCTGATTTCCTATATGATGGCTCTGTAATCAAGCAAAAGTGAAGGCTATAAAAATTGTGGTTTGTCTAAGCAATGATGATTTTATTGTGAGTAATTTACATTTAATTTTGTGCTTATTGGAGGGATGGTGAATAAAATAGAGAAGAGGAGATGCCTAGAGAAAATGTTTCACACGTGTTACACTAGGGGAAATTCGGGATTTTTTAAAATATTCATTTATGAAATTAAAAACTTAAAATATACATACAATGTATATATAAAATGGCTCTGTAATCAAACAAAAGTGAAGGCTATAAAAATTGTGGTTTGTCTAAGCAATGACGATTTTATTGTGAGTAATTTACATTTAATTTTGTGCTTATTGGAGAGATGGTGAATAAAACAGAGAAGAGGAGATGCCTAGAGAAAATGTTTCACATGTGTTACACTAGGAGAATTCGGAATTTTTTAAAATATTCACTTATGAAATTAAGAACTTGAAATATACATACAATTAAATTATGAATTATTTGCTAAGATTTTATGCTATACTAATTGGTATAACATGAATAAAATGTAATGTAATAACATTTTGAATGTAAGTCATTAAAACTTCAGGACATGCAGTAAATAATGCCCAGGCAGATAGGGTTAATTGATGATTATTGGAATAATCAAAAATGGTAATGCTGATTTTATTTAGTTGGTTAATTTCATGACAATCAATTTAATCATAATTTGGATTAAATGACTGTTGGAATAATCCAAAACAATAATGATCAGTTAATCAATTAATTCACATGACACAAATTGATGTAATTGCTGTTTATGGATAATCAATTAAATTACCCAGCATGTGATCATTCATCTCTATCATTTTGAAAATTAATGGCTATAAAAAAATCACTTAAATATGCCTCAAAAGAAACTTGTACAAAATAGTATTCCACAGAGAGCATTCTTGAATGCTTTTTTGAACACAAAAAAGCAAACTGCAATGACACCAACCCTAACAATAATCAATGGTGTCTATTAGAAGCATGTTTAAAATTGTTATAACTGTTTGAAGAAATTGGTAAAAAAATTGGCTTCACAGACTCAATTATTTCTATAGTTATCTCAACTTGAGCTACCCTTCATTGTTATCTATCAAAGGATAATACAATACACTTTGGACTGGAAATTAAAACATCCTTGAGAGATGGTCTTTAAACTAGATTTGTTGGATTACAAAGCAATCCAAATTTTACCTGTAGTAGTTTTGTTGGATTCTTGCTTTAAAGTAGAATTTTTGATATATTAACAGACCCAGGTAATGAAATGGGATGTAGTAGAGAAAGTATTGACACTGTTAATCTAAATATCTCAATCAAATATGATTGAAAGTAGAGATAGTGGAAATTATATAGATTACTCATCAGCAGCAGCACCACCATCTGAGTTTATGAAAAGAGATACGACTTCTGAAATTGCTACAGTGAATAACTGCAGGCATCTGTGACATTAATTATAGTTGTCAAACAGGTCATAACAAAATTGTTGTTGTCACCAGTGAAATTAAATATTATTTTTTCTACCACTTTTAAAGCAACAATCTAATCTTTTATTGTAATGGAAACTGAACAAAAAAAATTTCCTATTTCAAGAATATTCCTATCAGTACCAGCCAGCAATGTGTATAGTACAGATATGTACATGTATGTGTAATGTAAAGTAGTTGACTATGTTATATTAAACCAGTTTTGGAGCCTGACCACATCATTATAGTCTACGTTGCCACACCCAATCATGTTCTATCTGATGGTCATACATCTTGACAATAGCCTGCAGCATAGTTTTCACTGGAAGAGGATCTGTTATAATGCTGTCACTGTTCCCTGCATGCTTTCCATAAATCAGCTAGTATATAAGGATGATGGTTTCCCAGTGCCTATTTTAACTGTCTGGTCATACAGAAATTTATAGATACTGCAACTGCAACATGATATAGAGTAGCATAATTAGGTCTTTCATTCTCCAGTTGCTTGAGGTTTATGGTAGTTGAATGTATATGTTGTGAAAGCAACCTTTGTACACATGACTAATAGTGCTTTTCCAGATGGAGATCCTTCTTGATTATATTGCATACTGTTGGCTCAAGACATGTGGAAGGCTTGTGCCACTGAATTTTGTCTTTGTTGATTCTCACTTGTTACAGAATGCTGCACCTCATTTACCACAGCTGGAGTATAAGTTGTTTCAGATGTTCTTTTTAGTGGTCCTTGTGTCCCAAATTGATCATATTTCCAGTGCCATTAAATACAAAGGAAACTTGGAAATTCTAAATACACATTCTTAACACTTCTTTATGATTTAAGTGTATGAATATTTTATGGGTCTGCTACATACCCTTCCCAAAAGCAATCAATTTTCAGTGGCATTACGCTACTTATGAATGTCAATGCTTGTGTTTGGAAGAACATTATGCTAATACAACACTAAATTGACAAACAACAATTATAAGAATTATGCACTTCATTATGCGTACAATCATTGTTTGTCAATTTAGTATTATGAATGGCAAACAATGTCAGAATGCAGGTCTGATACATGCCGTTCAACTGAAACTTTGTATCAGTTGCGGTTATCACGTGACTTTCTGATTTGTATATTTAAAATCATTTTAAATGAAAATATAATAATAAAAAAAGTAGACACATTAAATATTCTAATCAATACTGTTAATAAAAAAATAACATTAAAATAAGAAAAGGTAATACCTTACTTATAAAACACATAAACACCCAAGTCTTGATTTCTGTTTGCAGCTTTTACAAAGACTGTCAAGGTTCGTGGCCAGGAATATTTTCTGAAATTGGTTGACACTGCAGGGCAGGTAATGAAGAAAAAGATAATTTATTTTTTTAATGATTTATCAGACATTAAAGATTAGCACACCAGAATAAACTGTTTTATTAGCTAGCTTAGTGTACTAATATGTTGTGTACAATGTTTTTTATTGAATAAGTAGAACTTGCATCATTAATAACAGCACACACTTTTTTGTAACATTACAGCATTATCTTTTATTTTTCAAACTTGATCAAAGTGCACTAAATGTTTTATTATAGGTTTTAAAATTTGCTTATAAATTAAAAAAATTAAGTTATTTTTGTTTATTTAAATTTGTATCTGGCTGTTTAAATACTTTTAAGAACCTTTTGTAACTGAACAGATTAGGAAGAAGAATGTTAGATGAATAAATTCATTGCAAAAGAAGTTTTCATTTCCTTTGTTTAACTGAGGTTTATTGCAACTAATTATTATTATTATTTTCAATTGTTCCAACTATCCAAGTAATCAAAATTTTCCCATTATAATTTTTCGTTATTGATTTTTTTGATTAATTCAAATCTGTACAGCTTCAAGCTGGCATGGCCTGGTGATTAGATGGTTATTTGTGAGTCGAGGGTCACAAGTTTAATTCCAATTGCCAGCAACCATGCTTGCCCTTTAAACCATAATGGGGCATTGTATTTGTTTCTTTGTTTTTACATTAAGGTAAATCTGCTATGGCTATCTGCCACTGTTCTTAAAACTGATCTAAAAGTTGATTTCATGTGATAAAATTATTGTTTTGAATTGCTGTGTGTTGTAATTTTCTTATTTGATAAATCTTTTCCTTTTTAGGATGAGTACTCTATTTTTCCCCAGTCTTATTCTATGGACATTCATGGTTATGTCTTAGTGTACTCTGTCACATCAGCTAAAAGGTAGTCTTTTTTCCTGAAATATACATAATTTAATGTGATTGTTGTTTGAGTATGAGATATAATTTATAAATAAGGTGAAACAAATAGGAGTATTAAACAGAGATTATAGTGTATGCTGCTTATTTCACTCATTTTGTAGAATGAATTATGAATTTTAATAAACCTCATGTTTGTGATGAAAATCATGTAAAATCTCAAATGTTGTTTTTCTACACCTCTGGTATGAAATCTGTAATGGGCAAGTTAAGAGGAATGTGAAAAAAGAACATCTGTAGTCTAACATGATTTTAATCTTAAACATTAGGTTTCCAGTGCTTCACCAGGTTACAACATCCAAACTATAACTTAACTTGAAATTATGAATATGTGTAGATAATATAACTATGAAAAAATTATAAAAAATTAATTAAATCAGATGCTTTTAAAAATCAGTATGAATAAAATGTACTAGAGGCTTATGTGTCCCTTAAGTTGGCTCCAAATGAGGTTTGAAAGTTGAGTAAATTTTGAACATCTTTACAGGCAGAACAGTACTTGATATGTTTTTTATATATCTTACCCATGCTAATAAGAATGATTTCAAACCTACTAGGTGACTTCATTTCATAGCTGAAATGCCTAACTTACTAAGCTCAGTATCAAGCATTTTAGTGTGGTTTGAGGTATGAATCACGAGAATGAAGTAATTTCATTTCTAATAAGGAAGTGCTTACATGAATGAGCAGTTTATTTTTCTTTCAAGGCTAATTGCACATTTAGATTTTCTACTTCTGAACAAAGTATTGAAATAGTTGCATGATTTTAAGGTGAAGGCTGATTAGGGCTGTATTCGAAGGTTTGTTCACTAGCTAGGGCTCTTCGGGTAGCATCCAAGCAAAGTCAGATTGTTTTTTTTCTTATATTTACCCTATTGAGATGGGTAGGAGTCTGAGGGCATGTCATCACGTTTGTAGATTTACATTCAAAATTTTATTTAGCTATTATTTTATAAACGTATGTTAATAACTTTGGTATCAAATTGTAGATTATAATTCAAATTTTAGTATTGTGTATTAGATAGTTTATTAATTTGAATGTTAATGTTTAAAAAAAGGCTAAATATCAATTTTTGTGTGTCACGTGGTATGTGGCCTTCTGGGTTTGGTCACATTGCATTTTATGATGCCCACAATACAACGTCTATAGTTTCATATGAATTAGAAACTCAAATGTTTGATATTGGCAAGCTAGAATATAAATAAGAACCTCCTAACTTTTTTATTTGCTGAGATATGATATTTACTGAACCCACCATATTGGCTCCACCCACCACTTCATAATTTGAGAAGACTTTTTTTTATTTACACCTGCTTTTCTGTACCTATAAGTTTATAACCAATCGAAAGATCTACATTTCCTCTATGAAATTTTGTTAGTCTTTCTAAGTTATTAAGGAGAGAAATGCTCTTATATCATTGGGAAGTTTGAAGTATTACTATCAAGGCTATTTTGTGAATAGAAATTATATTTTTTTAGACCCAAATACAATTTAGTTAGGAAGCCTGATAAATTACAGTGGATTTTTAGGGTATTGGTATAGTAATTTATAATTTTCTTGTATTCCAAAATGCTTATATAAAGTCTACAAAAATTATAATTTTTCCATCTCCACATGTGAATTTGCATGAGGCTTAGCAAGTATGGCTCACAAGTGCAAACAAGGACTTCATAGCAACTTAAGTAATAGAGATTATTCTTTTCCAAATATCTTTTATTTACTGTTTTATGCTTGAGGAAAAATAGCTGACATTTAAGTATTTATTAGAAAACATTAGTTAGGTATGTATATATATATATAGGCACACACATATACATATATAATGTTACTGTATTTTACAAAGTAAAAACTTGTGTTATTTTTTTACTTGCTTACACTGAGGTAAAATAAAAAGAAATTATAAAAAACTAAAGACTTGGCAATTCAGGAAAATTGTTTTATGTAATTTGTGAAAGTCTAAGAAATAAATTTATAGCTGATCAACTGAGCTTAACACATGAAAAGGAACATCTTTACATAAAAGTGTGTAGATCAAGGAAAATGTCCACAAAAATGATTCAATACAAAACCAATATTAAAAATAAGAAAAAAATGAAGTTTTATAACATATTAGTTCACTTTCAAATATAAGGAAAATAATGTACATACAAACAAAACTATAAAAGAGGTTTGAAATTTCAGAAAATATTATTGTACATTACAAAAAGTACTCATTTATGCGGAGAACAATGTACATAAAAACTCGGACATAATGAAGATTTGTACGAACACAAATAACACGTGAAAAGGAACATTATTACTTTACATACAATGAAAACTTGTGCAAAATTATTTCATTAACAAAATGCAAAAAATAAAATAAGAAATGGGAAAAGTAAATTGTAGAAACTTTTAACTTGTTTGAAGAACAGCAGTAGTATGATATTTTTCAAAGTGTTTGAAACAAAGAAATTCATTACAGAGTTTACATTTCATTTGTATCTTGTTGTTTGTAAGACAGAGTCTACATCTTTTCCTATCACTTTTCTCAACAAGTGTGGGGTAATGCCTTCCAACAGTTAATCTCAGAGTTGAACAGTCCTTGAAAGTGGTATACCAGAAGGACCTGGTCTGCTTTGAAGTAGAGGCTGGACAAGCCAAGTGACCAAATCCATTCTGAAGGCCTTCTGGGACAATGTTGACTGGTTGTTCTTCATTTTTTACAGTACAGTTGTCAAGTTCAAAAGTAAAAAAAACAGTTTCTTATACCACTTTATCATCTTTCCTCCAGTAGAATAGTAGTTTGTGTGTTGGTCATTCAGGTCCACCCCACCCACGAACTTGTAGGCCACAATCAACTGAGGTTTTGTAACCTCAGTGTCCTTCCCTCTCCTTGTCACAGTTGTCATAGTACTAAAGTGGAAAGGGCATAAACATCTCGTTTGTCATTCTATTTTACAGCTGTCAAAGTTCCACAAGCATAGGTTCCAACAGACAATAATTTGTCGAATAAATGAGGGGAAGTGTAAAAATTGTCCATGAAAACCCTATGTCCTAGTCTATTGTACTTGTCCATCAGTTCCATTACAATGTTGTCTGCGAGACACCTAGCTGGTGTTTGTCATTCTTTACCTCTGGAGATCTTAAATTTAAGACAGTATTCACTCACAGCTTCTGCCAGGACCCACAACTTGATACCCTACTTGACAGGTTTCTTGAGCATGTACTGAAGGAAACCAATTCTACATTTTGTGCCTAACATTTGCTCATCTATAGATAGTTCTCTGTTAGGAGAATAGTGAGAAACAGAGGATTTTAGAAGAAGGATTACAATAGGTGTTACTTTGAAAAGTTTATCATACTTAGGAGCAGTTTTAGGTAGAGCATTGGTATTGTTATTGAAATGTAAGTATCTATGAATAGCAAAAAACCTGTCCCTAGATAAGATTCAGTAAACCCAGGAGTATGAAAAAGAGGATAAGAAGACCAGTAGTCAGAAAGAGAAGGAAGAGGCTTGAGACCCATAACTATAGTGAGATCAAAGTAGGCTAAAATGTCTTCAATATTAACATTAGTCCATTTCACAGTTTGTTTGTTTTTAATTGCAACTTCATTGTCTCTAGCATATCTATTTGTTTCATTGGTTATAAGTTGAATTATTTCTATTGTAAAGAAAAGGTTAAAAAAATCATCAGAATCTATATGAGAGACAACTTGTCAGGAAACAGGTTCACCTGTGATAAATGTAGTTTGTTTTATTCTTTAACGATTTCTCTCCACCTTCGTATATCATTAGAGGAGAGGGGTTTCTTCTGCTCAGAAGGAACAGCTCCTGCAGAGGCTCTAACTCTGCCCCTCCCTCTTATCCTGTCCTGACTCTTTTTCAGTGGTGGTGGTTCTTCAGGACCATCTTCTCTTAGTGAACTTGCACCAGCTACATCCTGATCTGTCCACAGGACAGAATCAAGAAGAGCTGGTTCAGTATTTTTTGGCCATTGACTTTTATGAAGAACTTCTGTCAGAGGCATTGCAAGAGAAGAATCAACTTCAGATGCCTCTGACAGGCCTCCTTTATCAGAATAAAATGACATATTTAGGAAGAACTCAGTTTCCTCCTGTGTCAAGACCTTCTTCTTCTTCAGTTTTTTGTTGTTTTTTTTAAGTTTAGGTTCCATTTCTAGTACGCAAAAATATAAGGCTTCATTACACATTTTCTATTGCATATCATGTTACACATTGTATATCATCACATTTATATTGATTAGAGATTCTATATATGTTGTAAATGATGATTACTTACATGCAGGTAATACTTCATAAACACCTGGTTGAACTTGCATTTTGCTGGGGAATAATGTTTCTCAAGTTACAATCAAGATGGCTAAGCCAAGAATACTAGCCCAACCAAAACAAGCCATATTTATATTATTGGAAACTACACATTTATTGATTACTGTGTAAGCATGGTAATATAGAAAACAGCATTTACACCTACACCAACGCTAAATTCCGACCATCAAGTAAGATAACTAGCAAGTTCATTGTATAGGATACCACTGTATACTTTGTACAGAGCTATATCATAAATATTTTCTCTCACTTTTATAAAGTAATTTAGACAATTCTTCTTGCAACCACAGTATTGTAAAAAAGCCAGCAAATTCTATACCACTGTGTTCTTGGAGTCACATCTGATTAGTTTCTGTAGGATACTTCTGCTTTTTGACTTATT
Source organism: Limulus polyphemus (assembly GCF_000517525.1). Taxonomy (NCBI): domain Eukaryota; kingdom Metazoa; phylum Arthropoda; class Merostomata; order Xiphosura; family Limulidae; genus Limulus; species Limulus polyphemus. The sequence goes on from NW_013666156.1 coordinate 406,687, forward strand.
GGATCAGCCTGGACTTTCTACAAAGCCATAAACATTTTATAATACTTTAGACAATTGTCATTGTAACCATTATACTATCAACAAGTTGATATATCCTATCCCACTGTGTTTTCAAAGAAGAGAAAATTCTGGGAATTGTGCCACATGAACTTATTTGATATTGACAGTGTCAAAGTACAGTAACACCTAAACAGGAATGGTGATTCGTTCGTTCATATTCAGCAGGTTTCTAATTAAGCTGCTAACAGTAGAATAACAATAGAAAGTAGGTGTAAAAAGATTAGAAGAAACTCTCAGGAGATTTACTTGAAACTTTACTGTCCGTACTGGAATGAATAGAGTACTATTCATTTCGTTTCTTCTAGTTTCTAACTCATCTATTAGCAATAAAATAACTACAGAAAATAATTGTGAAAAGGTGAGAGCGTAAACTCTGACCATAAGTACTTTGAAATTTTGTAATCACTACTAAAAATACTATACATTTTATTTTGCAACCTTTATTTTCAGTATACTTTGATTACTTACCTAAAACCTGGAAAAATAAATATAATGTTACAGTATAAAAAAGGAATATAATATAAAGCTTTACTGAAAATAAAAATGTTTGATATTTAATTGTGAGTTTTTTTATTTTTCATTTGTTTTCACTGTTTATTATTATAAAAGTAACTAAAATAATAAAAATAGGAAGTTGTTAGATAAGATAACGAAAGAAAAATAATAAAAATCTTCCTGGGGTATACGTGCCAGAAGCTTCTGCATTATGCTGTTTGATTCAGTCATGTTGATGCACGTGCTTCATGTAATTTTCAACTTCTGTCGGGGTATTTTTAGTCAGACATGGTTCAAAGGTCAATAAAACAAAAATTAATAAATATATTTATATTGTTACGAGATTTAAGCTATTTAGAATAAACATTTGTGGCTTCCTATTACAATTTGCAGTTATTCTAGAACAGAAAAGGTAACTTAGATTCATTTCCTAATTTATATGTTGGTTACGAGGTTGGTCAAATTGATCAACACCATATAGAGTTAACATTGATAAAATAACATGTTAAAAAAAACGTTTGATTATCTAGAAGGATGTAGAGATTATGCAAATGAAACTTGACAAATTTCAGATAAAGAAAAGTATGTTTAATCTTAAAATCCAAATTACTTTGCACATTGGATAGTCAACATTCTGAAAGAAAAAATTCACGAGCAAATTTTTAATACAAAAATCTCAAAGCATAATTCATAAACCTGATATTACGTATATGAAATCAGTGTAATATTTACTAATAATCTGCAAAATTTTGTAAAGACTTGCATACATTTTTAAAAATTATAGTACAATTACTCTCATAGATACTTTCCTGGTTATGAGCTGGGTGGATTCCACCGAGCCCATAATGGAAAGGTCAACAGAAATTGTTTGACAACATTTGAATAGTAATCACACTTTAAATGTTTCTCACATGAAAAACTTGATATTTTGATTTGTAAATGTCCATTACTGAAACTGAAGTTGTTGTATTAATAAAAACACACACTGCTCGCTATACATAGCAACTTTTTCCGTGTGTTGGAGCGGACAGTTATGGTGAAGCACGCGGATGGATTTATTTGATGGTTGCACTGCTTTGGTAAAAAATAATTAATGCTTAATGTATGAAACATAAGAGAAGTGTTATTTTAAACAACAGATACTTTTCACAGCTACTCTGTCCTTTAACTTTTTGTTATAATTGAAGATCCTTAATTAATTTCAAACCCAAGTGTTGCTGTTACTCTGTTATGTTTTGCTGTGAATTTATAATATTTATTTATTTGGTTGATGCCTTTATCCAAGGCATATATTTACTTACTCAACATTTTTGTTGAAAAAAATGTGACTCATAATAAATTCTTTTGTAACTTTTTTTTTTTTATAGTTGAAGGTCCTAGTTTTAGTCTGATCTGTTTTGCTTTTTATATATTATTATAATTATTCAGTATGTTAATTAATCAACAATTTTATGTTAAAAATACTATTACTTTTAAACTGCTTGGAACAGTGACTGTTAAATGAAGATTTGTTTTGCTTAAGTTAGATGCAGTTTTTTTAATGGCCACAATAAGATGTTCTTGCAATGCAAACTTATTGTATGTAGATATGTGAGTATTGCATTAGCATTAAATCTAAATACATAAATAATGTGCATTTTTTAGTCATATGTAAATATAAAAAGATAATTAACATGCTATATAACATATTCTTTAAACTACATATAAATGCTTTATTTTATTTACATGTAAATTTACGTGTGTAAAATAATTTTTTTAAATCAAATAAACTAGTAATTATGGAGACATCATCAATAAATTATACAAATCAATACTATTAGAGGTTCATACATTTGTTCAATGATATGTTTCAAATATTTGAAGGTCAAAATCTACCCTGTTTTAAAAGTCCTAAAGCTAACATTTTTGTAGATAAAATTGCTAGTCTGTCTTATAAAACAAAATTGAAATATATAATGAAAATATTGAAGGTTTTATATTCCAGAATTTGTGTATTGTTTAAACAAACTTTTTCATTCTCTAATCTAAAATCTGATTTGGGATTGTGAATAATCTGCAACAGTAGGTATTGTTTAGTTACTAATTATATGGTAGTAAAAATTAAATGTTATGTGTTAAAAAGAATTGGACACAATTTTAGAGACTGGCTATATTACACTGGTACAGGTAGAATTATTATATATATATATATATATTGTGTGTTTGTACCTTTTAAAAGAATTTAATGTTTTCTTTTTTTAAAACCTAGTTTTGAAGTAGTGAAGGTTGTTTATGAAAAGTTGCTGGATATGACAGGAAAAGTACAGTAAGTTCAGTTTGATAAATAGTAGTTTCTAATGCCAACAATTTTCCATGTTCACTTGCTCTTGTGGTATTTGACATTATTGAATATGGATACTTAGTAAGTCTTACTATCACTGTCTATCGGTCAAAGAATAACATAACTGTGGCTTGATATTTTTTTCTCACTTTATTCAAATATGACACATTGTGTTGTATATTGTATGAATTCTATACCAGTAGTTAGTGAAAAAAGCAGAAAAAAACTTATCAGTATATCAAAACAAAGAGAAAGTGATGAGTTGAGTTGTCTTTGAATATATTAGATGTGGTAAAAAAATGCCTATGTGTATGTTTAGAGATGAAAGGTAAGCATGGATTTCTATAGTGTTTAAAATGAATTAACAGTGTTACTATTTGTTTCATGCAAGATTTCTTTAATTTACTAATCATATAAAAGAGCTATATTATGAAGAGATTGTGTAATGTTATTTGCAAAGTATTTATTTTAGTTGTGTTTGGTCATTGTTTTATTGTAAGGAATGATCCTGTGTAATGTTAAGAACATAAAGGCAACTGTTTATTTTTAGATTGTCAACTTTAGAAAATTCATACCTCTTATTCAAATAGTTTATGATAGGATATGTCTACATTTCAAAGTTTTTGATGTGATGTCACATGAGGAGGTAGCACCTGCAGTACAAGAAAAGCATTACTTTGAACCTGAATACTTCCATGTTGTCATTCTAAAGTTTTAACATGCACTTTGATCTTCCAAAAACAAGACATTTCTTTGGTGATTCAGAAATCAGAAGAATGTCTGATATACCTTAAATAATTATAAACTTAATAAAATTATTTTATGTAACAGAAATGCCCATCAGTTTTCCAAAATCTAAGTTTTTCAACAGTTTCTACCCATTTTCTTATTAAATGACAACAACTTCCAGGAAACAATTTGTCATATAGTTTTAGCTTGTTGATTATATCTACAGCTTTAAGAATGTTGGGATTTTGTTTTACTGTTGACAGATCAAACATCTTAATCTGTGCTGACTAGGCATTCTAGAAGTCTTGCATTATACCTAAAAAGCTTAAAATAATATGTTGGCTCAGAGGAGTTTCAGTACTAATAGTTTATGTTTTAATAAGTATGTCAAAATACTATTGAAAACCTTTTCATTTGTATTTTCTAAGGAAACATTATTAACAGACATAGATATGTTGTCTTATAAATAACATTTAATAATAATAATCTTGAACAAAATTGTATATTTGTTATATTTTGCCATTTATGGCATCATGAATGTTTTTATGTACCAAGCATGATAATTGCAGATTCTAAACACTTGTTATATACACACTCGTGTGTGTACATGATTTTGTATGTATACAATACAGATATATTAATTTTTAAATGTTTATCATTTATTTCTTCTCAGTGTGCCAATTGTATTAGTTGGAAATAAAGTTGATTTGCACATGGAAAGGTAAGAAAATTTTTCTGATGTTGTTCTGTTTGATAATCTTGAAACCTCAATAATGTCTTTTAACATTGTTGTTAATAAAGCTGTAAGAGAACCAGATATAGGCTAGCATTGAAATTTCAATTTTATTGATCTAAAGAGTAAAGGAAAATGATTAATTATAATTTTTTAAATAACCTAACAAAAAAAGTGATTTGATTTCCCATGCAACTGTGTAAAATTGATAATCAGTTCAAGCTTTTAACCATATAAACAACATTTGTAAAATATTTAGTGATTAAACAATTTTGAAAAAAATTTCAAAAAACATTGAAAATCTATTGATTGTTAGTATCATTTATAAGTTAAGTTTTGTAAATATAAACTAAAGCTGATTTTTAAACTGATTATTAACAAGTATGTCAAATTTATCATTAGAAATCAGATGTATGATCTACCGCTTATTTAGCTTTTATTGTATATCCCTTAAATATAGGTTAAAATATAAAGATACTAACAAAAGTACCTGCCCCTAATGACTGAAAAAGTGTATGTTAATTTTTGAATTTAAATTATTTCACTGACTTGAAAAAAGATGAAGTGTGTTGAACTCTTGGTTTCACTTAGAGCCATAGCTCTAAGCTACTTATACTGCCCACCACAAAAAGTAATTGCTGACCATTTCAGTCATGTTAAGAGCTGGTCAGCAATAACATATGATAAATCTACATTTTTATTCTTTAAGGTATGTCACATTTAGTTTAAAATATCCTGCTTGAGAAATAAAATTTGTCATCAACATTATTCATGCCTTTTCTTCCATCATTTCAAATGTGAATGTTGAGCTTTGTCTCTGTGTGCAGTTTTTCAAATGGAAGACAGGCGAATGCTCGGACAGACACCATGATTCACAATATATATAATATTAGCAAATAACTCTTAGAGAGCATTTCAACAGCCTTAAATCTTCTATTAACATCATAAAAGACCTCCCTGTTGTTCAACACTTACCAACCTGGTCATTCAATTAATGATGTGACTTTCATCTGTATTAAAACCAGTTTCAAAACTGGAAATGAGAAACACTTATAACAATACATTGAAAGCTAGTCAAAGAACTTCTAAATTTCAATAGTGGCCTGCATGATGTCACTCAAATTCCACTTTATCCCACACTTTGCTTTACATGGTCATTCCCAGTTTGCTTCTGAAGGAGAAAGGTCTACCTTTCGAAAGCATTCAGCTTATAGGGCATTGTATTTTTGTATTTAGAGTATTAGCAAAGTGAGTTACATATTATTATCATTTGATCATGTTGAGAAAGGCTGAGTGCGTTGTCAGTCATTTAATGTTGTGGTTGATTTCCCAAACTTCAATGTTTAAAAAAAACATTTCTTAGTTTAAAAAAATTATACTTTTATGTTAAGTTGACTGATATTTGGTGTCCTTTCTTCATTTATTTTATTGATTAATACAAGGACAATGTGAAGTTTTGAACTTTGTATTCTGACATTTTATGTACTATAAATACTATTATGTTTAAGCTTGCAGACACTTTTTGAACTTGAACTTTAGTCTTTTTAATTGATAAGGAATCAGTTTGATGTTTAGAAACATTAGAATCAGAATTTGTCTTGGTTTTTCTGGCTAGTATGAGCATAAGATGGAAATGACAAAGATACATTTTCTTTTTTATATAGAGTAATTAGTTATGATGAGGGGAAAAAAACAGCTGATAACATGAAAGCAGCTTTTTTAGAAGCTTCAGCTAAGCAAAATCAGGTATGTAGAAATTATGTTAGTATAGTTGTTACTAATAATTGTGTGTTCAGTATTTAATGTTTGCATTTTTCTGAACAAAAACATTTGAAAATTGTTTTAGTGCAACTTGATAACTTTTATGGTGTCATTTCTGTAAAATTTATACCAAGGTCCATACACTTTTCATTCCACAAAACGTTCAGACTTATCTAGGACACTTAAGGCCACTTTTGTCTATTTTCAAGGATGTTTTTACCACGCAGTATTAAAACACTTTCTATGAGCATCTTTATCTGTGTATGTCATGATGTTTTTGTGAGTTACATTCACAATTTAATTAGAGTACTTTATTATCATGGTATACAATTAACTTGGCATCAAAACATAGCTAATAATCCAAATTTTAATATTATGTAAGTTTTAAGTTCTTACTTTTTAAAATACTAGCACATTGTTTTGAAAACTGCTTTGAAATTTAAGTATAGATGGGTGGAGCTTCTTTCCTGGATTGAGAAAAGTATTTATTTTTTACTACAGGAAGAACTTAGCTCATTGAACCTGTATATTTGACATTGGAATTATTTATAGATTGTGTCTAGGATAAGTCAAACAGTGTACTTGCTATAATATTAAAGTTATACAAACTGAAAAGGAGAATTCAGAATGCAGATACATTATGAGACACACAGAAATGAATATTGAGAATTTTTTAGATAATCTTTTGAGAGTTTGAACTGCTAAACATTTCACTTTATTTTCTGCATTTATTTTACTGTCAATGACTAAAGTAGAAACCTACTGAAAATAAGGCAGTAAATCACGGCTTGTGTCAGTAGACTGTTTATATGACACCATAACACAATACGCTCAAAAGCAACAAAGCATGTGCAAAGAGAGAGTTGACTTGACCCCTACTCCGAAACAGGATGTCTAATGTATTGGATTATATGTCTCACAGCATTTACTTGGAAAATTCACCATAGTAATCACACTGCACTTACAATCAGTGAAAATGTTTATACCAACAACAGGATGTGGAATTTATCAGCATGTATCCTACAGTGTTTATAACAAGAATTCTCCAGAGTACAAAATATCCCATTCCTATTCAGAGCAACAACTTAGTCATCACACTTCAACACAGTTTTAGCAAAATTATTACTTTCTCCTTCAAGCTATTTACAAATGACTATCAGATTTATGTAGAAGGGAAACTGCTCTTTCTTTTGGTTATAAATATGCACTAATTAGTAGGTGGAACTAGACAAGACGTTTTTAAAGAATGGAGTAGTGGGAGGAGCCACTGGTAGATTTGCTAAAAATATTGACATCTCAGCAAATCATAGAAATGTAAGGTTCTTATTTTGTAATTAGCTTGTCCGTACCTCAGATTTGAGTTTCTGATTCGTTAGCCACTGTACACATTGTATGGTTGCTGTAAGGAAATGCAAATTGAGCAATGTGACAAACAAAAATTTATATTTATAATTTTTTCTTTGTTTCCCTTTAAATTAAGAAATTAAAACATATACATAATATTAAAATTTCAATTATAAACTGCATTTTGATGTCAATTTCATTGACATAAGTAGTAATAAAGTTATTTCATAAAATTTTGAAAATAACTCTAAAACGTTATGACGTGCACTTTAACGTGCCTGGGGTGATAGGGTTAACATAATTGTGATGGTCAATATCTTCAAAGTTAAAAAACAAATGAATTTGACCTTTCAGTATTAGTTTTATATTTGTGCTAGCGAAAGTACACGACTTCACTCGGGTTATTAGGTTGATATATTCTAGATGACTGTGTCAGTATGATTGTATTCTGAACCTATTTTTCAATAGAACAACTTTCAAAAATATTTTAAAAATTTTATATCCCAGAAACATAAAAACGCTTTTATGGGGTTTTTCACTAGCTTGCCTCATCAAAAAGATATACATGTTCATGAACAAGATAAGTAATAATACCCAGGTGCACACTCTCAGGGTCCACTTAGTATTTTGTAATATAAGGAACTACTACTTTTGTATGTGACTTTTTGCTAGCTTACCTCATTAAAAAGAAGCGCATGGGTACCCAGGTGTACACCAGATGCAAACTTTCAGGTTTCTAGGTTCTTTCCTCTTGGAGTTATGGCAGTCACATATTTTTTTTCTGTGTGATTTTTTTTTGCTGGCTTATCTCATTAAAAAGATGCACACCTTCAGGGTCCACTAAGTATGGTTGCAAAATTTTAGGTTTCTAGGTTTTTTCCTCTTGAATCTATGGTGGTCACAACACACAAACACGCTCTTTTATTATTATTATTATAGGTATAATAAGCTTTCAGTGATGGTTGACTAAGGATAGTTATTGTTATAGTTAAACACCAACAAGCTAAGTAGTTATAGCATTTAGATGTAAAATAAAAATGATTGTTTTTCCTTTTTGTAGAGATTAGTGTTCTTAAGTGCATAAAAATGTGGGTCTACCATACTGGTTACATTGTTTTTGTGTCGCTAGTACAGTTGTTACAAGTAATTTAATCTTTGTTTTGAAATTTGCTGACCAACTTTCTTTTCTTTTTGTTATATACAGAGTGTCACTGATATCTTCCACACAACCATAATGCAAATTGAAAAAGCTGATGGAACTGTTCAAGAGAAGTCTGGATGTGTGGTTTCTTGAAATTACTACAGCCTTGTAAAAAATGCCAATCTTTAGACCTCTTACAAATCTAATATTACCTTGTGCCTCATCAGTACTGAATTCCTGAGGGCAAGCTCAGGGATCTTTTTACATCACAGTGTACACTTTAGTATGTTGACTTGTAAGTTAGCTGTATTTCATGAAATATCTAGTATATGTGCCTCTTTGAAGAGTTTTCAAATGTCTATAAGTCAACATAAAACCAAGAAACCACAAAAGGACATCAGGAAAGAAAAATATAGGAAATCTTGTAATATAATATTGAGATTGTTTTAACCTGAATTATGTTAACTAAAAACAACTTTGAGAAATACATTGTGCTGATCATTCTCATTGTGAAAGACCTTTAGTTCGGGATGGACAATTTTGATAATTTTTTCTTTAGTGGGGACTTCTCATAATTAGAAACTTTAGATGTAGGTAATAGATGTTAAGTAATTTCTCTATAAGTAATTAACTTTTTTTTACCTACAGTGATTTATTGTGCACTTTAGTTGCAAAGGAAAATATAACAAGTATGATATTTACGTAGGTTACTCCTCATGTTTTGTAAATATGACAACTTGTTCATATATTGAAACTGGGAAGTATGGTTGTTATGAATTTAAATGTTTTGGTAAAGGATTATTCTTTTTTTATCATAAATAATGTTTGTTAGTTTTATATTATTCAAGTATTTTTATGGCAATTTTTAAAAATTTATTAAAATAAAAAATAAGGAGCTGTAAGAAAACCATAGTTCCTTAACCCTTGATTACTAACACGGGTACACTATTTACCCCACATTTTAGCTTATGTGATGGTTTAAGTGTACTATTCATTGTAAAAAATGTTTTGCAATCTTACAAGAATTATGATTTACTTACCCTCTGTAAAAGTTGCATAGCTAGTAAAAAGTAATTGGGTACAAAATGTAACCTGGTTAGCTATATATAGATATATCTGTTTGAAATCTTAGTGATAGAACAGTAAGAATTCCTGATTAAAATGGTTGTAGTAAACCTTTCTTAGGAATATTATAGTCTCAGAAGTTTTGTTTTTTTCTCAATTAGAAACTTTAATGTAGATTATTTTGAATCATCAGGTTATATAAAGTTAACAAAAACATTATCAGTAGTAGTAATATTTTGGTAATAGTATATCCACCATAATGATAATGTGTTGTAGCAGAAATTGTCAGATATGTTTCTTTTAAGTTTAAATTACTTAAGTTTTTGATATCATTCTGTAATTTATTTCCTTTCTTTTTCTAAAGCTATATGTGATTGTTACCATCTGTCTTTAAAATTAAACATTTTACTTGATGGTCAAGTTTTATAATATTATATATCTGTTTATGTACTTAAATACAGAACCAAGCTCCAAATAAACTTTTTATGTACAAAGGTTGAACAAAATAATGGAAAAATCTGCTAATTTTTACATTTTCTTTATTGATATGGAGTTGGTCTAACATGAGCAGACAATATGGCATCAACACAACATGGAACTGATGAAGCATGGTGTTGTACTTCATACAGTGTTATTTGTTGACAGTTTATTGATCAAAGCTATTCTAAAAGTAATGTTGATAGTGGAAATATGTTTTGAAACTTTGTTTCAAGAACTGACTATAGAGGTTCGGTAACATTTAAATCTGGTGATTGTGGTGGCCAATTTGGATGCCCAAACTATTCCTCATGTTTTTTGTCCAGTATTTAACAATATCAGCAGTATTAGCTGATGCATTTTGTTCTTGAAACAGACCAGCTCTGTTTATGAATAGAGTATTAATCATAGGGTGAACCTGGTCTGCAATAAGTTAAGTGATTACTTGCCATCACGTTACTTTTCAGTGAGATCATAATCCCTAAACAATTCCAACTAACAGAAAGCTGTTCATACCATCACAGAGTCTCCACCATGTTTAGCTTATAGCACAAGAAACCTGGTCTGCAATAAGTTAAGTGATTACTTGCCATCACATTACTTTTCAGTGAGATCATAATCCCTAAACAATTCCACTTAACAGAAAGCTGTTCATACCATTACAGAGTCTCCACCATGTTTAGCTTATAGCACAAGAAACCTGGTCTGCAATAAGTTGAGTGATTACTTGCCATCACGTTACTTTTCAGTGAGATCATAATCCCTAAACAATTCCACTTAACAGAAAGCTGTTCATACCATTACAGAGTCTCCACCATGTTTAGCTTATAGCACAAGAAACCTGGTCTGCAATAAGTTGA
>NW_013666156.1:417791-426223 GCF_000517525.1 Limulus polyphemus
AAACCTGGTCTGCAATAAGTTGAGTGATTACTTGCCATCACGTTACTTTTCAGTAAGATCATAATCCCTAAACAATTCCAACTAACAGAAAGCTGTTCATACCATCACAGAGTCTCCACCATGTTTAGCTTATAGCACAAGAAATTGAGAGCGATAATCTTCTTTTAATTTTTCACTAGACTTAAACATATGTTTGATAAGGAAACGTAAAAGATGCTTCATCTAACTAAATCACATTTTTTCATTGATCTTGGTCCATTGTCTTTTCCTGACACCATATTTTATTTGGTTTTATTAGAGGACTGAATAGCAGCATTACCATGGTAGCCCATCTTGTGCAACTCACTGAGTTCTTTTGATAGATTAGTATTTGTAAGCTATCATGAGGTTCTATGCACATGCTTGATACTGCAATCTTTTATTTTTGTTTCACTACTTGTGTTAATGTTTGTCTGTTACAATCTGTCGGCTTAGTTTCCTTGACATTGTTTTGTTTGTTTGATGTAGTTTAATTTTTCCATATCCATTCTGGCATAATTTTTACACTGTATCTCATGATGCTTTAAATTGTAACCATTTGTGTTAAAGATGGTCCACTTAGTCATGCTTTTTTTGAAACCTGAGGTATTTTTTTGTTTGAAATATTTGATTACATTTCTCTGAAATAAAAGTATGTACTATTGGTATAAAGACAAATTCATTAATATATAGAATAATTTACAGTTAAATTTATATCACATGACTATATTTTCCGTCTCTTATAGACCAAAACTTGGAATTCAAAAACAAAAAGTGGTATTTTTCCTTTATTTTATCCAACCCCTGTAAATGTGCTTTTCAGAAGTTTGCAGTTATTTTCAAACACATAGTAAATACTTGAATGTGTTATACTGAAAAAAACATTAATGCTTATATGTTTTGCTTTCAGAAATGCAAAATCAAATAAATTTTGTAACTTGTTATAAACTGATAATATTCATTACTCTATATTATTATTTTTAATTTATAGAAAATATGACCATTTTCAAATATTGTTCTTTATATATATTGTACATGTATTACCTAATCTCATACACTTCAATAGGAAATATAAGACAAAGATGATTTCATATTATTTAGCTCAGTTCTTGTATTTGGTTCAAATTAAATAGTAATAGATAACTTCACTTCATTATTTCTTTGGTCATATGTTTATTCTGGAAAGATTGAATAATAAATACAGAATGGAATACCAAGTCATCAGTGATATGTGTAGCTGAAGTTAAAAACGTTGATCATCACAATATGTAAAGACAATATTTAGATTAATTTATTAAATGTTTCTGATGTAACTTCTGTTAGTTTCTTAAAGCATTTCAAATCACTTTTTGTGGTAGCCTATCATTAAGTCAATCTAATAAACTTTATGAAAACATTCTATGTGATAGGAGTCAGAACTTCAAGTTTGTTATAAAATACTTTTCAGTAGCAAAAAGTCAATTTGAAATTTCATTTGAATTATTTAAATATTCCTCAAAGTAATCAATCCACCATAACAAAATGTGCTTCATCCTTTAAGTTTTATAATTATTTCTATCTTGATTAATCCAAGTACTACTAGGTTATAGCATTTATACAAATTACCAGTTTAAGTATAAATATTTCCTTAAGAAATTCCAGTGTACAAGCAGAAAACTACTTGAGATTGCAGTTATAGTATATCAAGTATTAAAAAATGATTCATCAGAACTTCAAAATCTGTAGAACAAATAGTAAACATGAAACCATTTGATTTTATATTTGTATTGATATTGTGTTTAGCAATATCTACTCAGAGTCAGAGTAAAATATTCAATATTATGTTGTTTACATTTATGGCTTATGTTGTCTTACAAAACTGAGTTTTATCAGCATTTCTGTACAAGTGTGTATTTTCAAGGGATTATTTGAAAGGTTATTTCAGTCTAGTGGGGATTTAAGATCTGCATCTACAATAAAAGGTATTTAGTTCATTGACTACTGTAAGATAAAGTATAACGGTACCCTGTACAATGATTTAATAAGCACTTCAATCCTGTGAGTGGAAATTGAGTGATTACTGTCTTATTTTAAAGACAAACTTGGATAACTTGTATTTAGTTCCTTATCAGATACGTACATTCATTTGTCTTTTTGTTTAAAGTGAAATAGTTGCTTGTGATACAATTGTATGTAGCATTTGTACAGATGTAAGTAAACAAATGGGTAATATTCCTGTTGAGTAGAATGGATTCTCACTTATTGTTAAAAGAGATACGAATTACATTTAAAATTCAGTTTAATTACAGCATTATGACTGAATTGATAAAGTTGTTAGTAATGTAATTTTAACTAAATTTAACTTGTCTATTGTACTGTGTTTTTTTGTTACATGAATCTAACTTTGAAGAAATTTAATGTTCTTTTATTGTGCAGTTATGTAAAGATATGGCCTATTAGTTTCTTAAGGAGTATTTTTGGTTTTAGAAGATTTTTTGTAAACTTTGCTAGGAGACCCTGTAATGGTGAAAGGGCATTCTCTGATACTACCTGCTGTTTGAATTTTCTTTATAGATGCCTGTGAAAAATAGGTCCATATGATGTGATTTATATGTTTTGATTAGCCATAATTGATTGAATAGTTGAAATTTTCTTTATCATTGGTGTGCATAGTTAATCACTTAGGCGTAGATAGGGTTGATAAGTGTGATAATTCCAGGCAGTTGTATGAAAATTTGTGTCCTCTTAGGACACAAAGTTTGAATGAATTGCAAATTTAAAACACTAATTATGTTAGGGAAGCTTCCTTAATAAAACTAACTTTTGTAGTTAAAAACAGACATTAGAAGATAAAATTTATGGCAATTATTCTATTATTTGACCTTTAAGTATACTCTGTGTTTGTTGAAATAAAGCTTCTGAGCATTCTTTTGGGAAATTAATACATATCTCTGTCAGATTTGATTTTAGTTTATTGTAGTTCTGCTCTAAGATAAAACATACATTTGCCCAAGGGAACCACAAATGTTTTCATGAAATGACCAGTATTTGTGTCTGTAATTAATATATATTGTTTTCTGCAGAAAAGGGATTTGCATAGAAGTTGTTGAAAAATATAGCTGTTCAGAAGTATGTTGTTTGCCAAATATGTAAAGTGATTGAAGATGTAAGAGTTATTATATTGAAGTTATAATGGAACCATAGTTTATAAGAAATTTCTTTGTATATTAGAAGACATCAGTGATAATGTTCACTACATGTACTGCCCTCAGGGACTGTCTTAATTTTGTAGAAGAATTGCCTGTTGTAATGTACCATAAAGGAATTTTGATGAGGACTATGACCATAGGACTGACAACAGCCACACGCACACTCTGATTGATGAAATCACTAAATGAATACATGATTGTAGCATATAACAATGGGAGAATATCGATCCAAATGGATAAAATAATCTAATGAAATTAGCTGAATCTGAAAGTCAATTAATGCTCTAATAGTTGGCTAGGGGTAATCTGGAACAATTTCTTATGAGGTTTAAGTTATGGGTAAAGTGAATGACAAAATAACCAACCTAGCACCCCTTTAAAGTATAAACTTAGTAACTTACTATGATTTTGAAGATATGGCCACTAATGCAGACAACTTTTATCACTTGCTTTCTAATGTATACTGATGGTGATGTTAAAAGATTTGATTATCCTGGGCTGCAAGTTTATTAAAAGTTATATCACATCAAGCCTCCGGCCATCATGTGGATGTGAAAAATCCAATTTTATTGATGAAATTTGTGACACAGGCTTCCTAGTGTGAGGTTGTGATTCCAACCAAAGCTCCAAGGAATAGGTTCACTGTAGCTTAAAGCAGTGGTTACTTTTTAACTCTGTGGGGCACCAAGGTACAGGAAAAGGTTTGATGACAGCAATAAATGGCAAGTATAGAGTTCAGCTTCCAATCAAGGTTAGGTGTGACCATTTTATCAGGTAATACTAAGTTGAGGCAATTAAATAAGCTAGCCACCCCCTGTGGAAGAATGGTGGAGTATGCATACAACAAAATAAACCACTGACCTTGCCCTGTAAACATGGACCCAGAAAGGTTCTGCTTGTTGATGTTATCTTCGAGGATTAATAAGCACCAAAGTAAATGTTACTGTGAGTGATAAGAAAGTCACAGTTACTTTCTTGGGCTTGAGTGTTTGCACACAATAAAGGATTTTACTTCAGAGACATGAGTAAGACCCACAAGTAAGCAGAAGTATTATAGCAACAAAACAACAATTAGGGAAGAACTTGTTATGCCAACATACAGTCACTTGCTAGAATTAGTTTTGTGAGAACTCCATTGTTAGAAATGACTGACTTGTGTGTGTGTACAAAGTAATTAGTCTTTAACAAAACCTTTGAAATGACATTTGATAAACTTTCTAGTGGTGATGGAAAGGTCAAAAATGACATTCTGCATTTGAAACACAATAGCACCTTCATAATGAGCTTGCTAAATTTCTTTAGATTGAAATTAGTAGAAAGACTTCTCTATCAAACCAGTAAAAATTGAGGTGGTAAAGGACTAGATCTAGCCAAAAATAATGGAAGAAAAAATATCTGAAAATAATTACATTTCACCATTTAAACTGACAAAATGGCATACAAGTATGTGCTCTGTTGACATTTCCGCAAAGTAAGATTAAACATACCATTATGTAAGTTTGTTGGATCATATATACAGGAAGTAAAAAGTTAGTGTATTTAATAATTGTATCTAACCAGATATTTACAGATTTGAATGATAAAGATAGTTCATCTTGCAAAATCAGTTTTTATAACATATAACTGTATTTAGAATTATCACCATTCCTAAGTGGATGTTTTATAGTCCTTTAAATTTTGAGAATGCTGCACAAACAAATACTAGAATAATTCAGGAATGATTTCACTAGCACATTTTTACTATTTCACAAAATATGTATCAGCAGGGTTAGAACAGTGTAAACATTAATGAATTATTTGGTTAAACCTCAAAAATATTTGTTGGACAAGTATTCTTTTATAAAAGGCAATCAATGATCCATTGCTGTGCTTTGCACAACAGAAAAATAAAAATGTACTTGTTTGATATTGTTATGGTCCATACCTGGTACAAAGCATGCATGTAATTGATGCCATTCATAGTTATATGTTGCTACCATTAAAAGGTATTTAACCTTGTGAAACTGCAAATGACGACTGTTAAATGTTTTAGCTAAATTTTGATGATTTAATTTGAATTATTCTTTCTTAATAATGCTAAAATATCATATAAATATTTGAAAATTATTTCAGATATAAAGAATGTAAAAACATAGCATTAAAAACTAATATTTTAATGTAGAAATTTGTTGATTTTTTAATAAAGTTGGGTTATATTTTTGCAAAAAAATAACTTCTAGAATATATCCCAATATATGTAGAAATATATATCAAGCTACAATAAAAGTTTGCAACAAACAAAACATGTATCTTAATATTTAGGGGGAAAAAACTATTGATTTATCTGCACTTTTGTAGTATAGGTTCCATTCTGTGCATTGTTCCATTGTTAACCTTGGTCCACTCACAGTAGATGTCACAGTCCAGATCTTTTAACAAGATTGTCTTTTAGAAGATATTTATCTTGCCTGCAAAGTAGTTTATATGTGTATTTAATCAGGAAGCTACTTGAAACAATTATCTAAACAAGATGTAACTGTATAATCTGATTACTATGCTTCAAAAATAGTATTATCAATAGTTTGAATCCTTCTTTTTTGTATATGAACACATTTTGTCACTTCAATAGTAACTGTAGTTGAGATGTGTACTTTACCAAAGGGTGGTGGAGCAGAGATTTCTACAAACTGGTATGAGCTTGGAGTTGATCTTCCTTCACTGCAGTGAGAGTTGCCACTGACACAGATTATATAGGACTGTGGAATACTGTACTTGGACTATCATCTAGTAGAAACGCATTATTGATGCAATTCATTCTATCTTTTTATCTTCTGGAGACTGAAATCTCCTGTCTCAAACAGACTCAATTGTCAATAAGCAGCTGTACTGAAACTAGCCAACTTAAATAATACTGAATCTGAATAATCAAGCACACTGTGACAAAAGTGTTATATTTGTATATTTGTTGTTGTTTTTTATGTCACATGATTTTTCAAATACCACTCTTCCTAATGCTTATTATCTGATGATCTGTAAATTCTACACATTTTTTTTTCTATTTAAGCTATATGTTTAGTTCTTTAGAGCTAGTCTACCATTAATCTCATAACTAGTGATCCCCAGTTGATAGGCAGTTTTGGTATAATATGTTATCTAATACTTTATATCTGTGTTAGAGAAAAAAATATACAATTTTCTCTGTTCTATATATGAACTAGAAAATTTGTTGTAAATTTAACCAGTTAACCTATATAACATGAATTGGTGTCAGATTTCTCTATTTAAAAGTAAAATCAAAGACTAATTTTTTTTGTCCACTGTTTCATAATTCACGAATTGAGTGAGAAAATGTAAGCCAGGGAATGTAGAAATAGTAAAAGTGAGAATTACCCATTTTGGTGAGAGACTACCTTATGACTGTTACATGAGGTGTATATCACCAAAATCCAGAATTCAAAATGTGATTGGTTAGTTATAGAAGAGCTGTGGCTTGCTCAAGTTTCTTTTCATCTCGAAAGAGACAAGACTTGTCAGTGAAGAACTCTTATTTCGTTTGTTGTCTTGTTCTTCATTTTGATGTCCATGCATTATGGTTAACTTTAGCTCAGTTTTTCTGTTAAACAATTGGCTCCATTTTGCCTTTAATGTCATTTTGTCTGCAATAAATCCAACATCTTTATTCTAGTTTTATTTTATGCTGTGCCCCATTCCTGTTTAGTCTTATTATTTGTTTGTATAATCTATTAATAAAGTTTTTTCTATTTTATGCTTTATATTTTATGCAGCACCAAGCTAAGTCATTCATAATACTTTCTTCAGGTAAATTCTTCAATCTAATTATTTTGCTGATTTGCTTGGACATTCTATATTGTGAGTTCCAGAACACCACACAAGTCACTGCATGTCAAGAGAATAATTCCTGATTAAAGTTCTTAATTGCTATAACCAAGATTTAGACATTTTGCATGCTTAATTAAGAAAAGCATTTAATATCAAAACATACTAAAGAATGGTATAAAATAATGTGTTTGGCCAAAAGATGACCCAAACTGAAACAATTTTAAGAAATTTGCTTCTTAATGATGGAAGGTTATTCTTGCTACAACTAGCAGGAAGTAATGAAATGAAACAAATCTTGCCTCCACCCTTCAGAGGTTCAGCAAAAAGAGATATTTAGATTTTTTTTTCCATTCAATTGTGTTGCCATATTGCCACTTATAACTCTTGCATCAAGTGTTGCTGCTTAGCATTAATGGTGCAGCACTAGATGGAGTGAAATATCTAGAACATGATCATCTCTGTATCTAAGAAGGCATTGTTGCAGTGGCACTTTGATACTGTGGAGAACATTTACTGGATCAATTTTAAGATTCATAAACATGATTCCCATGAAAATGTAGCTGCACCACTTATACAATAAAGCATACCTCATCATGGTAGCAGTCAACTAAGAAGATATTCTGGTTATTAACTTTTTTGGAGCATTACTTGGTGAGTTCACATTAAAACCATTTGGGCATTAAAGATGTGTCTCTAAACAAGGTTTGAAGTTGTAATTTTAAGTTGCTGAAGCAGAAGAAACCTACAGTAATTTCACCAGAGACAGCCCCACAATAGATGGTTCCACCTCTACAAACACCAAACTTGTCTCAGCTTGAATGGCATCAAATGTAATGGCAATGACACTTGAAACATGCTGTTCCAGCTATGCCTCTGATGCAGATGTGAAAGTGTTCTGATCCAAAGAAAAAAAGAAGACATTTATTATAACTCTTAACAGCTTCGTCATTGGCAACACAGGTGTTCTTTCCAGGCTCATGGGAGATGACAGGTCTACTAATTCAAACTAGTGATCTATGATAGGATTATCAATCATCTTGTGCACGTGTCCACTTCTATTTATGTTATTAGATAAAGATTACTTTCACTTTAATTTTACATGATGTTTGTTTTCCTTCCTCAATTTGGTGAGAGTCAGATAATATTCAGTTTAACATCATCATACATTTTCTTTCATTCTTACTACTATTTCCAGTTACTATTCTTGCTGGTAAGGTACTGAGGTCATACTTTGGTGCCATGACCAAAGAACTTGTTATTTTAGTTTCTATTGGTGGTTGCACTTCTCAGACCTCTCTTTAGCTCTTGTGTAGAATAAGGATTATATTTCATCTATATACCTGGAAAAAAGTTAAGCACCCCCGTGTTTTTTTCAAGTGATTCAGATTCGACGTTCTTGTGACTGAT
>NW_013666156.1:427030-457984 GCF_000517525.1 Limulus polyphemus
ATCAGTCACAAGAACGTCGAATCTGAATCACTTGAAAAAAACACGGGGGTGCTTAACTTTTTTCCAGGTGTATATAAATCTTGTGATCTATATTAAAGGGCATTTTTTATTTATCAGTACCATTATGTTAAATGTCGTATTTTGTATTTATTGAATGTGTTTTCTATGATAAAGGGTCTGTTTTTAGTATCAGTTAACTTTCTTTGTTAAAGGATATTTTCTCATGTATTTCGTTGTTAACGGGTGTTTTCGTGTAGTTTGTTTTTGTTCTTGTATTGCAAGTATAGTCTGTTAGACATCCACTTCTAATAGGTGTAGCTGAGCTTTATTAACCACATTTCCTTTATTGCGTCATTATTAGTCTTTTTTTTTTTGCATTTTAACACATGAGTGCTGTAAGGTAAATGTTTTACTGTATCCAGGGTGAGTTTGTTTAACCTCTAGAGTGACATATGATTAAAGTTTCGAAATTATTGATTTTCCATAATTCTCGCTTCTGATGCAGTGTGATATTCAAGTAAATTACTCAACTTTCTTTTTTTTGTAAGTGGGCATATCGTATGTTTCCACCTACTTTTATAAATATGAGAAATTTAATTTTTGTTTGGTCTGATTCTATGCAGTTTTTGCACAAACGTAATCCAGAAAAAAAAATTGTTACATTCTAGTTACCTTTGTTTTTCAATAGCAGGTAGTATTTACTTTGGTAATGGGAATATTCTGCAACTTTGCATACTATGTAAAATAGGTCATCAACAGCAATGTCTATTACTGGCTGAATAGATGGTATCTAGAAGTTACAGCCCTTGTATTTTGTGAGATAACAAGTAGTCATGTAGTGACACTTATGGGTAAAACAGGATTCCTGTATAGTATGGAGCATTGGTCTTAGCCAGCATGGATATATGTACAGTTCTGTTACGTTATCGACATGAATAGTTCAATGGGTGTACATTTTGAGAGACTACAACTGTTGACTAATTCATATGTCTTGTAGGAAGGCGATAGTCTTATGTAAGTATGCCTTTCTTTTTTTTTATTCTTTTTGATATAAATAAAAATTGTTACGCACTTTATATCACTTATTCAGTCTATTTATTCTCCAATATCGGCCATTTAGTTAAATTCAGATTTACAATGTAATTATCCTGCACTAATCTCCCATTATAAACCAGACCTGCTTGATACTTGAATGGAAATCAGTTAGTATGAGAACACCACACTCTTTCTCTAGCATGCATGGCACATGATTTCACTAAATGGATGGTACCAGTAACGTTGTGAGAGAGTTGTTTTTCTTGTCGATTAGTCGTATAATAGCTTGGGACTGCCAGCCCTTTGTGTATAGAACACTGTGAAAGAACGGGCGCTTTCAGAACATAGAGCCGCATGCAAGCCTGGCTTTGCTTGACGTTATTGTTGTTGATATTTAAGGCCAGATTGAACCTGAGTAAGCAGATTGTTAAAAGAATTCTCCAATAGATTCAAACTTTTTAGGACTTTTTTACTTGAATAGAAACATTACTCTTATGTTGTTTTTTATTTGAGTACAACGTTGTCATTTAACGTAACTTTATATATTTAATTTGACGTTTTTCAGCTACAAAGATAAGACGGGCTGTAAACTGTTTTGATAGAGTCAAAATATGCATTGTTTAAGTTTCATCCCTTTTTCATTTTAAAACTAAACACTTTCTGATCGTGTCGTTATTATCAACCATATTTAAAATAGAGTTTATTTTGTGCCCGGCATGGCCAAGTGGTTAGGGCGCTCGACTCGTAATCTGAAGGTCGCGGGTTCGAATCCCCGTCACACCAAACATGCTCGCCCTTTTAGCCGTGGGGGCGTTATAATGTGACTATCAATCCCGCTATTCGTTGGTAAAAAAGTAGCCCAAGAGTTGGCGGTGGGTGGTAATGACTAGCTGCCTTCCCTCTAGTCTTACACTGCTAAATTAGGGACAGCTAGCGCAGATAGCCCTCGTGTAGCTTTGCGCGAAATTCATAACAAACAGACAGTTTATTTTGTTTCCCTTTTTATTGAAATACACTTTCATTTGCTTCCATATGATTACAGTTTATTAATTTTCTTCATTTATATTACATTTCAACTAAATCACAATGCATTGGCCCTATCTGACAATTGGTCATTTTTCTGTTTCATATTCAGCCAATAAAGTGTTTAATTTTCTAAAATTTCAGATTGTGTGTTGTCTTTTTCCTTCCACTTACAACAAATCACTACTACTGTCCCTTGGTGGGTCATTGATAGACTTATGGACTTAGAATGCTAATATCCGGAGTTTGAATCCATACAATGTGTAGAGCACAAATATCCATTGTGTAGCTTTGCACTAAAATACAACACTACACCCTTACAGGGTCGATATTAGCCTATTTGTTCTATTCAGGTCCAAGAGTAGAGGGTTAAGCTTGGAACCATTCCACCGCACATTCAGTTACTTTTTTCTTCTAGTTTGCTTACGCCATACAGTAATAGAACACTTAATGAAACACCTCTTTTGCAACATTCTACATCCATGATATAAATATTTTCAGTACAGAAAAAAAACCTTAAAATGCAGAATACACGTTTTTAGAGAATAAAACATAAACACACGGAGCCATCTAAGCATATACACTTACCTTTTTTAGTAACGCCTCCATAACCAAGTTTTTAAGTGTATATAATACCCACTTAAAAAACAGCACTCATTATATTCACTTCATATTGCTATTGATAACCGAATAATCAATTGTCGTTGTTATGGAAACGCACTATGATGCTCATTTATAAGAAATTTGTACACTTAGTAATAACATGCAAAATAAGTGGCCAAATTACACCTAAAATGTAAATAAACAGTTTTTTTAAGTGAAACGATAATCAAAAACACCAATTTTACACTTTCCCAACATTAGCTGATGCCTGTAGCACATTACTCAGCGAGTTAAAATAGAATGCTAAATAACACTAGTTTTCTCTAAGACATAAATGCTAATTTAGTTAAGGTACAAGTAAACACAAATGCTTAAGACGTGGTCCTTGTATGCTTTTGCAGAGTCCAACTTGCAGCAACTATCATGTTCAATTGATAATTCAGCCAAGCCATTCAGATGAACTTGCGGCATGGTTGAATGCAAATAGTTCTTCACCAGTTCCAAACGTAAAATGTATCTCCCTTTTGATACCATAATTACAGGTACAATAAAAAAGATGTGTAATGCAAGGCTAAGCTTTGGTTGCAGCTCTAACAATTTTTCTTTGTAAGAGGTAGCTGAGCATCTCCAGAGACAAACTAGACACAACAGCTGGTAACGCATTTACAGCTGAGTGAATTTCTAGGTTCAAGTCATTACAACCAATTTCACCCATTTTTAGAAGCAAATGTTTGCATCTTTCACTTAAGATTTTCATATCTTTGATCTTGAACATTTCTGTGGTACTAAATTGAAAGCCTAAGAAACTGTAGAAAAGTACAATTGAGAAAATAGTTCAGTAAGGCTAAATTCAGTTGTTTCAACTGGCAGAAAGAATGAATTTTATTTAAACTTTTTCCCTGTAACATAATCTAGATATCCATTGTAAAACACCACTTCCTTCTTTTGGTTTCTCTATTCTGGAAATGTTATCTCGATGTCCATCTGGTCTGTGATTTCATGTGCAGAACGTGAGCTGATGTAAACCTATTTTCTCCATGATCTTACAGAAATTTAAGGATTGCGTGAGTTTCATTTTCAAGAATATCCACAGTTACATTGTTGTATTGAAGCACTGTGTTTGCATGATTTATTTGAAACAAAATATTCTACAACAATACAAAAAAGATTAGGAATTGCCCTGAAGGATGCAAGGATCTGTGCATCTTATGCAATTGCACTGTCCTTTTTTTTCTGAATTGGGTGATCTGCTAGTACTTTGAGGGTACCATGCACTTCATTGAGTTAATATTGAAGCACTTTTAAGAGTATCTGACAGTTTGAATATGAACCTGCATTGAGTAAAAGAACTAAAAATAACAAAAATACGATCTAGCACCACAAAAAAATTTCACAGACAACACAGATGATTTAGCAGCACCAAGTACAACCATTATATATAGGCTGTGACTGTCGTAAGGCATGGACAATTTTTTTTGTTAAAGTCCAGCATTCTTTGCTGCACACACTGCCTTTTCCCATTCATATTGCTTCCATTGTCATAGCTCTGTTCTCTGCAGTTATCAACATTGATTTATAAGTTCTGCAGATGGTCCATAAAGGTATTGCATAGAGCATCACTAGTAGTTACTTCAGTAGCAAGAAATCCATTAAAATATTCCAAAATTGCCTTAATCGATAATTAACAATGCACAGTGTACTTGACAATTGCTCAGTTTGGTTGACGTCTGGTGTATTGATCATGATCACACGAAAATGCCTTGCTTGATTAATCTTTTCGACAATAGCCTGAATGGTGTGTTTTCCCATTCGGGTAATCAGTTCATTCTGAATACCTATAATTAATGGGGTAATGATCTGTAATTTCCCTTTTCTTGATTTGCCTCGTATGTTCGATCATTATGGGAACAAACTTGCCAGTAGTTCCCACTGCGAGGATTATGAAACATTTCTACTGTTCCACAAAAAACCAAATTGCATTTTGCGAAATGACAAACCATGCAAGTAAAACATATCTCTAATAATTATATTCCATTGAAATTGGCTCCACTATCTATAGTTTTATTGCCTTTAACCCCTTCGTTCAGGTTCTGCTATGACTCTTTTTTTTGTGAACATGTACCAGTGAATATTCGTGTTCTTTCATACTAGAAGCCCCCCCCCCCCCAGTAGCACATCAGCATGTCTGCGGACTTACAACGCTAAAATCCGGGTTTCGATACGCATGGTGGGAAGAGCATAGATAGCCCTTTGTGTAGATTTGTGGTTAACTTCAAACAAACAATCATACTAGAAGAAAGGTGCTTCCACATATTGAAGCCATTCTTCAAGCAGTGTTAACATGTTTTCCAAAAATAACACAGCAAAAACAAAGCTGAAGACTCAGAATGCACAAGCTATGATCGCCTCTATTTTGTAGGTCATATAGTAGTTATCCTCTGTAAAGTATGCGGGATCCTTATCATTATTTTATGGAAATTCAATATCCAATATCTGTATAAGATCTATTTCGACAACTTCGGGTTTTTGCCTATTATTTAGCATTTGTGGCCATTTCGCTGAGTCATCAGATAATATCTGAATAAAATCTACCTGTGTGTACCCTGCAATCCAGCATCCTGTAATTCAACTTATACATTTTCCTTAGTTTCAACTGGTGTTTCTCCAAGATCAAGAGCCTTGGAATTTGATCAACAGAGATAAAACATTTGACATTTTCTTTCTCTTGTGATGTAAAGATTGTGGTTAATTCTAAATATTTTTGCGTCAGCGAGATCACGTGACTATTCTCACGCCCTCTGCTTTCTAGAACTATCCTGTATTTTGGCGAATGCTCTAGCATTTACTAGATATAGGGTAGTCTGTTATATAAAAGAGGGTGACAACGTGACGGTAATGTGTGTGTAGGTAATGAGTAATTGAACTGCAGTCAGAGAGAGACGTATTGTTGAAGTTAACGTTCGTTGTTACAGCGTTTGTTTTAGCGTGATTGTTGAAATTAAGTGTATCGTAAAGTTATATTCGGAAAGAATAAACCAGTTTTATTAAATAAGGACTTGTGTCGCTAAAGTTTCGTCGGAACGAAGTTATGGAAAGTTAATTAACAAACGGAGACGTAACAATATGACCCTAATTGTTTGGCATTTTCCTAAGAAATCCGACCTTACTGAGTTATTTAATTTTGAGTTTACATATTGCAGTTTCTTTCTAGTGCAAAATCAATCGATTGCACCTTGGTAGTGCAGGTATAATTAATCGAACAGAAATGATTGTATTTCATCAGTCGAGCATCAGTACTATTCGAGCATCAGTACTATTATAAATTTTCGTGTTGAATTTGATTTTTCTGTAATCTGTGGATATGACGTTGTTTAGCTTTGCGGGGTCCCCCATCGCGTAGAGCCCAGGACAATTACTCTTAGTCAGAACTCTTTGCTAGATAAGCCTCTATGTTAATTTTAGCATTGTTACGACAGCGGAAATCACGTGACGGTGGTAACACGTGATGAGTTTCTAGAAGATTCACGAAAAGACAAGATGTACGCTTTTATAATATAAAAGACTGCCAAGAAGTGACGGCAACAATGGAATTGAATTGCGGACAGAGAAAGAGACGGACAATTGAGTCAAGCGCGGTAATGCGTTTGTTTAAGTTAAACTGACTGTGGAAATTAAGTGTATTGCAAAGTTGTATTGAGAAAGAATAAACCAGTTTTATTTAAGAAAGGACCTGTATCGCTAAAGTTTCTTCGGAAAGAATTTTTACGGAAAATTAACAAACGAACAGAGACGTAACAGTATTATTATATTAATATACACAGATGCTAGTGGCAAAAATTAAACAGCTCATGTTTGAGAATATAGTATGCCCAATTTTTCTTGCTTTAAGGCGTACTCTCTTTTTGTTCCCCAGTGGGAAGGTGGTAAGTTTACGGACTTATAATGCTAAAATCCTGGGTTTGATTCCCTGTGTTGGACATAAAAGACAGCCAAATGCGGTTTTGCTCTAAAACAAACAAAGTACCATCTTTCCCTTAAACTGTGAGCTCTTTAATTTATCTCAGTAACACGATTCACAATTTTCTGAAAGCAAATGTTAATTCAGCAGTACTTTTAATAATTTAAAGATGATAGGATTTATGTGGCAAACTAAGGTACAAAAACAAGAGATGGTAAAATATATGTGTAAGATTTTACTAGATAATTATATCACAAATTCACCGATATTTTCATCAAAGATTAGTTAATACATACAAAGCGTTGTTTTCATAACTGTTCTCATTTATATTATGACAATGAATGTTTATATGTGTATTTTACATTGAGTCGAGATTTTATTGATGTGAAGCCAAATTATATATTTTAAGAAGTCAACTCTTATCTATAGTTTGTAATCGAGTTCTTTGAACTGGTTTCCCGCGTCAGAAGTAGTTTATAAATAGTGTAATCTGTATTCGGTTAATTAATTCGTACAAGTTTTGGTTTTTTTGAGTAACTAAGTAAACAGGGCTAAAATAAAAGTAAAAAAGGCCTATTTTTTGTTGACCACTCATTTTATAGTTTACAGAATGAGTGAGAAAATGCAGTATAAACCGGGAGACTTGGTATTCGCAAAAGTGAGAGGCTATCCACCTTGGCCAGCAAGGGTACGTTAAGTGACTTAAGTCTTAAAGTTATTAGAATTTAAATATAATTATGAATATTCGGATATCTTGACAGGGTTAGGCTTAAGTTATAGAGTAGACTTAATGTTGATTCATACTAGTTGTACTCCTATCGAACTTGGAAGTGCGTATTTCAAAATGTTTAAAAAGAGTTTTAAATTAACCTGATTTCTTTCTTTCGAGTCTTTTGAATTTTCCACCGGAACATGTAGAAGTTCAATCGACAATGTTTTAGCATTATAATTTATATTAGGCAAAAAGAAGCCAATGGTTCATTGTCACAATAAGTGATAACTTGAATATGTTGAATAACATGACGATGTCTTAACTCTGAATAATTTAAGTTGTAACCTTGAGTATACATTTTTAACTATATATATATATATTTCTTAATACATAAGTTGAATTGAATTTATCTTGTCTGAAGTTGTCATCAGTACACTTATGTGAGAGTAAGAGTGTGCAGTGAAAACTTAAACAAGAGGTATTGGATTTGGAGCCTATGTGAATCATAGTGACAGATAATTTATATGAACATGAAACTGAAAGACTACATATCAGATTTTTTGATCCTGTGATTGTTTGTTTTGAAAGGTGAAGGATAGTATAAGTTGCAAGAATTAGATTTTGATGTTTCATGTAATTATACCATTTACAGTCTAATTAAATGTTTGAAATATAAGAGTTGACAATCTCACGGACAACAAGGGACCATTTGAACCTTAAAAGGCTGCCACTGCACCCCCATCCTAAAGAAAATTATTAATTTTATTAACCGTGTCTGTAGCTTTTTTATAGTTCTGTAATCTTCAGTAGTACCTTCCAGTTTAAAATTCTTCAACTTATGTTACTTATGTCTGGTTTTAAGCATTATATCCATAGTAAGCCAATAGGTGTAATTTTTCCTGGTATCTTTTTCTTATCTTTGGAACATGCCTATCTTGAATTAACATTCCTTGAATTAAACACTATTTATTTTTAACAATTTTTCATACATGTATAACGTCACCTGTTATCCCAATTTAGTAATGGTAAGTCTTCTCTGTTGGCCACAAAATTTTCAAAGTAAAAAGTTTGAATAGAACATAATACAATACTTTCAGCACAGGAATTATAAATTATAATCAAGAGTGATATCTCAGTATGGAAGTGAAAGGTCAAATAAATATTAAGTATTTAAGGGTGCAGAAAGTAATAAAATTTTTGATATTATTAATTGACATAATCTAATCAGTTTAATTTTATACGATTAATTTATAAAATTTGTTATACTAAATGAAAGTTTGATCTAAATAAGTAAAATGGTATTATCTAACCCTGATGAATAGTATATTTATATTAGATAAATTAAGAAAATTAAATATAATTTTCTCTTTGTGGTATGTATAAGACAGATCCATCCCCCACCCCAAAACTGTAACATGACATTATGGACAATAAGGGACCATTTGATCCTAAAAGGCTACCCTTTCACACTTATCCTGAAGAAAAGTAAAAATGTAAACCCTTTCTTTTTGTTTCAGAAAATCATTGATTTCCCACTTTTGAGGTGTTGGTCTTCACTACTGCTGATGGTAACTCGTTCTATAGGCTAATCACTATTAGAAAAATTGAACTGTCTTAACTAGAACCCAGCCTATCTTGTACGAATCTTAAACGTGTGTTCTTGTTCTGTTGTCTTCAGAATATGCAAAAAGAAGGTTGTTGTATCAGTTCTTTGGATAATCTAGTTAACCTCAATAAGATCAGCTTTTACTCTTCTTTTCTCAAGATAAGGTAAGAAATCTTAACCTATCCCCATAACACAATCCACTCATACCTGGAATCATCTTAGAAGCCCTATCTGAACCAATTCCAGTAAATTAATAGCCTTTGTTCAATAGGGAGGCCAAAACTGTAAACAGTATTCTATATGAGGCCAAACTGGGGGTTTGGATGAAAGTGGTTATCCATAGAATCTCTGGATCAGAGGTGAAATACCTGTGACAGAATTAATGATGTATCCAGTGCCTTCTGTAACAATTATGTCTTGCCTTCAGATCATAGTAATACCCTCTTATTTTGATTCTATGGTGTGTTTTTACATGTATCTGTATGATGAGATGAAAAAAGAAATAAATTGTTGTTTTTCATTATGATGTAATCTGACAAAGTTTCATTTTGAAACTGATAAGTTGTGAATTTTCAGCACCAAAAGAAATGTTTGTGATTATTATGTAATAATTATAGGGCTAAGTATGCATCCTTTAGTCTAAGAGTCAGGCTGGTTGCCAATTATTGTTTTCAAAGTTGCAGCAAGTAACAGCTCATGATCAATTATTGAATGCATTACAAACAAGCTCCATGATAATTCAATTAAAGTTGTGTTTATTTTGATTGTGAACTGTGTACATATGAAGACCAGACTAATCAGACATGATCATTTAACAGGCCACATGTTTGAAGCTCACCCATGAATATACAAATCAATCAGATAGTACCTTCTAATTTCACTGACAGTTGCATGACAGGTTTTTGACAGATAGGAAACCATATAACATCTTTGAGCTCAGTTGTTGTTTACATGAGTCAAGCCAGCTTGTAATACATATATTACGTATCTGTATTTAACATTTGCCTCAAATTGTAAATGTGTTTGGTATTGATAGTTATTCTGAAGTCAGTAACAGTGTTAGAACACTAAGAAAAATGCATTTTTACTTTTTTTCACAAACCTGAACCAAAGTTTCTGTGTGTTCATGCTGTGCATGAGTTGAGTCAAAGTTCACATGCCATAACCTTTTACAGAGTGTCAGAGTTATCAACTATTTATTTTACACTGCATTGCTGATTTAGCAACATTTCATAATAGAGTAAATACCAGATAGGATATACAGGGATACTGAAAAAATAAAACTGGATATGGATTTAGGAGGTTCTAGAGGTTATACAAATATGATGTGCAAATTGTATAATTGACAAAAGTATTTTTATTTTGCACATGAATATCACCTCGCTTTCTGACTTGTCATAGTGTGAGCCAAACTGACGTTGTCAACTCACAGACATATTTGTAGTGCAAATACTTTTGTAACACATCTGGGTTTTTGGTGCAACTTGTAAGTTTTTCTTGATCTTTAGGTGTGATAAAACCCAAATCTAATTATGCCATGATCACACTTTCCCAAATGTTTCCCACTTTCTATTTTTGCAAGCACATGCTCATTATTGGTTAACAAAAAAATTAAAATTGCATTCATTATGGTTGTTTCCTTAACCATTTGGTATATAAAAACCATGCTGAATCACTTTAAGAAACCTCTCTCCTGACTACTTTATTCAATATTATTTCAATGTGTTTAAAATTCAATTATCCCATTAGTATTAATTAATAGTAAAAACTGTGACTTCATTATAATATAGTTTCTAATTGGCATCATTTATCTGATTGAGTAGCCTATAAAATTATGCCAGTTAGAAACTTCTTACTCATGGAAACACTTTATTGTAGCTCACAGAGATTCATCCTTTTTTTTTTAATGTGTTTAGTCTCAATGTACTGTTGTATGCAGTAACAATCCATAATCTTCTGGCAAATATCCCTTTTAAGTACTGGACCATCTTATTACAATTTTACTATCAAAGTACATAGTAGAATGCCATGTTTGTTTTTATAGTGGTCAGTTTGAACATATTTTGTTGGTTCAGTTTTGTTGATTGTGCTTACACATATACTGACATCAATATGTGGGGGTTCATTCTGTTTCTCATATCTAAATATTTCTATATATATGACTATGTTTTTATTTTGTTTTGCTCTGTTAGCTGGCAAAATAGATATTTTATTACAATTGTTTAGAATAAATAGAGTGAACAAACAGTTGTTTGGAGTAAATATAAGATTAACTAAAGTCCATTCTTTGTTAAGGTATATTTGAAACATTTAAGTAGCTTTCTGAAATTAACCTCTGATGCTGCAACTTTTGAGATGTATTAGGTAGCCTTATTATTATTTTTTTGGCTCATCAGGAATATTTATGACATTTTGTGTTATTTGTAGAATAAATGTTGCTAGATTAGCTTGTTGCCAAGAGCACAAAATTAAATATAAAGTTAACCAACAATTGTTTGAATTATTTACAGAGTTTATAAGTCCTTTTAACTCCTCATTTAGTCTGGTATTAAATTTTCAACTTTACCTTTGGTGATAAGAATTCTGTAATATAATCAGTTGTTTGAAAATTTTAGTAGATGTGGGAGAGAAGACTGAATAATTCTTTCAGTTTTACAATGAGTATGTTGATGTTGAAATTGTTCTTGGTATTCTTTCTTGTCGCTAAGTTTGATGTTTCTGAAATGATTTGTGTGATGTATTTTCTTTCTTTCCTTTTAATTCTCCATTATAGTTTCTCTTTTGATAAATCACTTAAACTTATTTTCAGGGTAGGAATAGTTGTTCATATGCTCACAAGGTATGTGAAATATGATATTCTGATAACTTCTGATAATCTTTCTTCACAAAGGGAATTCCAATTTTTTAAAATCTGAAATACATAAGAATAAAAAGATATTGGTAACTTGGAAGGTGTAATAAAGAAAATGGTCTCCATAGGATCTTGTTCTGATTAATTTTAACTGACAAGTGACTCCCAAAGTTTTGTTGGCATCCCATTTCCAAAAGTAAGGATGAAAAGTTTTCAAGTACAATATTCATGATTGGTGCCCTAAGGTGAGTATCTGAACTGAAAAAAAATCATTCTCACAGTTTCTAAATAATGAGAAAAAAAATATTAATTAGTTCATGTTTTTTCATTGGGAGAAAAATAACATATAGTAAAGAATGATAAGGGTAGAAAGTTCATAATGATTAGTGTGGAGAATCTCCCCCCCCCCTAAAAAAAATTCTGCCATGACAACTGAAGATGTTTATTCAGAAATTATACATTATTAGGAGCTTGAATAACTTGAATGTGGATAGTCTGTGTGAGTAGTGGAATGAAAATGTAGAAAATGCAAGTTTAATGTTAGTTTAAATTTAAGAACTGCTACTTACCTCTCTGCATCATTAACAGCTATTACCTCACATGCAACTGTCATGGAATGTCCTGTGTATGGCCCAAGCCTTAAAAGAACTCCCACATCACATATTGGGGCAGCCTATGAATTAATCATCATTATGCTGTAACCCTCCACCAATAAGAAAGTGACACAACTTTCATGAGCAGTTATCCTCATGAGCACTAGCATATGATCATGGGCTCATTCTTTTCTTGGCATTCCCTGTGTTCAGACACGTGTTTATCCTGTGCTTTTTGAGTTTCTAGTTGATTTAATCAACTGCCTTTCTTTATTTAGTGCTACATTAATCTTGTCCCCTTTGCACTTCTATTCCATTCACACTTCAGTTTTTCTAGCCACCACATTTTTTCTTTTTGCTACTTAAAACAACTAATGCATAAAAAAATAAATGACCCAAGGCCCATTTTTACCAGTGGTAACTGGATGCACCTAATTTGTTCATGGAATTGACATTCAATGATTATCTTTTTAGCTCACTTAGTAAAATGAATGCCTTGGTGTGTGATAGGTCTCAGTATTCAATCGATGCTGAGTTGCTATAAATATTATGGAAATATTAAATTAATACAATCTTATAGAGCTGTGATGAACCATGGTATGACAACATATTCAATGCTGACATTTTAAACATATTACTGCTATTGTGCACCAAGTGATTGGTTCACTTTCTGCCTACTTCTCTATCTGTTTCATCCTACCTCTCCTGTGGACCCTTTGGCCATCTTTTCTACCTTCAGCTTTTGCTTTTGGCATTACTCTCTTTGATGAGGAACAAGTATCTCCTTCTTTTCTGTTTGCTATGCTCATAACCCAGATATGTGACTTTCTATCTTTTGCCTGTATATCATAATGACTTTTGGGCTGACTTACTTTGTTGTCCTCCTTCTGTATAAATTACACATTTATCAATGTCTTCCTTGCCCTCCTTGTCTTTGTGACTCTGTTCATATGGCCTAAGGTCATGAACCTTCTATATTTCTTGAATTCCAATCTCTTGTGCCCTTTCTGTCTTCTTTGGGTGATCCTCTTTTCTACTTCTTTCCCTTTCTTTCCTGCAATCTGTTTGTTTTCAATTTATCTTTACTCTTTTGCTATATCTCTACCCTTCACCTCTTCATTGGAGTTCTTTATTGCAACCCCAATAATTTTGATGGAAGTATTTTTAATCTTAACATGAAAATTGCTTTACACTCAGAGCAGTGACTAGTTTGATTCCATATATTAAAACATTAATTTTTTGCAAAAATATTTTATTAGAAAATCTTATTTCTTCTGTACTAAAGATTTATAATATTTACTGAAAGCTTGCCAAATTTCTTGAAGATACATAAATCATGTCATATCAGATGATGTATCGATACATTCATATCACAGCTTTATGATACGATAATTGTATCATATCACTGTATCATGCCACTCCTAATGTTTATTGATGACACTAGCCATTATGCTCTCTGGATGCAATTTTAAATTGTGGAAGCCTGTAATTGACCAGCAAATTCATATAAATAGTTTTGATTAGCTACATTTACGCAGCAACAGCCTCTGAAGGATTAAACAATTGGATTATCCTATTCATGAAAGTTTCCATCTTAAAAAACAACATTTAACAAGGCTAAGAATAAGCACTAATTCTTCTTAGTTTACAATACTGTGTAAAAACAGTAATGAGTTATACTTGAGTCTATACGCCAGTTAAGTTGTATAACTGTGGGAAGAAAAGTTTATGTAAGTAATCCAAAGATTTAATAAGGACTTGATTTCTGATACCTGTATATGTAGATAAAATGGACTGGTTTGAAACTCCAGACTGGATGTTAAACCATGATTAAAATTATTTTTTTTGGTGTAGCATTTCTGGTAATAATGTGGAATTCAGGCATACTTATTTTCAACAGAAAAGTGTCAAGTATCTTCAGTACTCAACTGATTCAGGAAATGTTAAGCAGTAAATAAGTTGAACCTAGAAAGCAAAGGAAAAGATGCAAACACAAGTGGATGAATAAATGTATAAATCTTTATTCGTATGAACACACTTGACTGCTGGGGGTCTTCACTTAAACTGAGTGGCTTTTGTCTGACAAACTTCTGGCTGCTGGATTGAAAGACAGTTTCTTCTTAATTTGCCTCTTGCTTGTAATTTGAACAACAGTTTGTTGTATGATTAATAAGAAACATTCTTTACATAATTTTCAGTAAGCCCTAAAACCAAGTGATATCATTAGTAAGTAGTAATTGTCTACATTCATATTGTATGTTTAAATTGAGGACATTAAACATAATCTCTCAATTTACCTTTATTTTATTTTCCTAAACCTTTTAATCAATCCAGTACTACACTTGTAACTGATGTGGGTAAGCACATGTTGCATACCATTGTCTGGAACAAGTGAAATTGATCTTTGTGTTTGTCGATTCTCACTTGTTACAAAACACTGCACTTTGCATACTACCATGGCTAGTGTACGAGTTGTTGCAACTGTCTTTCTGAGTGATCCTTGAGCCCCAAGTTCCTTTGTATGCCTTTGTTTTCTACTTCCATTAAGTACAATGATATTCTCATTTTGGAAATGATAAATCCATGAAATCTGAACACATCTTTGTAATCTGGGTGTTTGAATATTTCGTGTCATTAAGGTTTCATATATCCTTCTAAAAAGCAGTCAGTTTTCTATGGCATCACACCTACACCTACAAAATGCCAGACAGTATAAAAATGTAGTTCTGATTTGTGCCATTCCAACCCAACTTTTTATCAGCTGTGGCTGTCATGTGACGTGCAGATTGGCATATTCAAAATCGTTAATAAATGTACTCAACCCTCTGTACTTCATAGCTTTACTGATAAGGGTCTTTAGTGCTCATCCCAAAATCAACTATGGATAATAAAACTTTTTTTGTACTTCATAGCTTTACTAATAAGGGTCTTTAGTGCTCATTCCAAAATCAACTGTGGATAACAAAACTTTATTTACTTCACAGTAACAGTTCTAATTTAGTGCTTTTGGAGATGGTAAACCTTATCCAGAATTATGTTTCATAAAGTTTTAAGTCTGTTCATGTTGTTGTTGTGTCAATTGTTATAGGGCTTGGTAGTGTATGAAGTCTTCTCGTTCCTTATTCATTATTATCTAATCTAAATATAGTATTTTCTCATTTTCTATTCTTGTTTCATGGCAGGCTTTTAAAAAATGATGATTTTAAAACATTACTTAAAAAATATATAGGTTGAAGAAAAACCTCCCCCAGGAAAGAAGGTACCTCCCAAAAAATTTCCAGTCCTGTTTTTTGGAACCTATGAAACGTAAGTACCAGTTTAGTTTTTTTTCTGAAATCAGTGAAATGTAAGTACCACTTTTCTTTTTTTGTGACTCTGTGATCTAAATCAGTTAATTATATTTATTAATCCTTAAAGTCTGTGAAAGACAGTTATGTTATCTATGAATGGGTTGCTACCGGAATGAACCAATTTTCTCAGTAATATATGTATGCTGAGGTAAATGTGATAGCATGTAATATTGAAATGTGATAAAAGTGATTACATGTTAATTATATTAAACTCTTGGAGTCCAAATTTTAGTGTGTACAAAACAGACTTCCAATGCTTTTTTTTGTATCATTGTAAGTTATTATTAGTTATGTTTAGCTTACTAGAAAGAATTCTAAGTGTCAATTTTTAATTTTTTTTTTGTTTATTTCTGATAAACCTTGAAAGATGAGGTTAATTAGGTCATCTGTGCAATAAAAATTAATTTAACATTCATTCAGTTTAGTTAGAGCAGGGGTTTCCAAATTTTTTAATTTGATACCACTCTAGACCTTGGCTATCCTGATTATGGACCCACACCTAATGATATAATATACATTTTAACTAGTAGATACTCTGAGGTACCTTACAATATTTGAATTATAATTTGTTTTTTGTTTTTTAAATTGTATATTTATACATTGTACTTACTGCATTAAATTAAATTCTTGCTGAAAATATTACTTTGGCTATTGGAAAGTTTTAAAGAGAATATTTCTACATGTGCTGAGGCCCCATGAGACCATCTCACTGATATATGTTGGTCTGTTTATGTCAGTCTGGGAACAAGTGAGTTAGAACACTCATACGTTTATAACACAAATTTATGCAAATACTTTTTACCATTCATATGAAGCAATCACATTCAGAGGAGATTTTGATTCTAACCGTGATCTGGAAATCTTAGTTTTTTACAACAGTACAATAATAAAGCATTAGTAACATATGAATCTAACTTATTTTGCAGATGTTCTAGTGATACTATGGTTTATTAAACTTTTGCATTGTTTCAAAATCATTCTGTTTAAGAACTTGATTCCATAAACAATTGGTAAGCTTTAATTATCAAAGGTTAGAGTAACTTGTTTGACATTCTGACTGCATAAATATAGTAACAATTAGTTAATTTTATATATTAAGGTATGCATGACTTACTATTGCCTTCTTATACAATAACTTTCCTCCTCTTACAGAATAGCTTTTCCCAGCTTGTACTTCCTGCTATATGTGCAAATTTTTGCTTACCACTAGCCTTGATACTCTCATATATCCTTACATGAAGCAGCAGCGTGATAGCATGCAAATAAGCATGCGACAACCCTCCACCAATAGGAGCACAACACAACTCCCAGCACATCTGACTCTCTCTATACAGCTTAGCCCAAATTCACATGTTTTTCACTCTCACTTTACAGGATTTTAAATCAGTTTCTTGTTTCTTTTTATGGATATTGGGGTTCCTGCCGAAAGGATTGAGGACCAATTCCTTCCGAGGTCATTATGCCTCAACCCACATCTAATATGGAAGCCGATGGTATGGCTTACCATAGGTCTGCATTTCCTTTTTTGGACTCCTAGTAGTTGGATTCTCTTCTACCTGTGTGGGGTTTGGAACCCAATACATTGGTAAAATTTTCCAAACCTCAATTTTCCAGTACCAACATTACATTATCCTCCCTCTTTCATTGGCTTCCATTTTGTTTCAGACTCCTCCTGAACCTGTTTTCATGTCTTGTTCCTATCCTTCCTCTTCTTTACCAGTGCCTGCTAGACAGGTCTCTGAGGTTTACCACCAGTTCATTGTCAACAGCTTCTGTGATCCTAGTGAATACAAGGTGGGACAGGTCCAGTGGGGGCCAGGCTTTAGTGCTTTACCACCATTTGTAAGTCTTTAATCACAGACCCTTGGATTTGGCAGGTTCTCTCTGAAGGGCTCGTTCTTCGTTTCAGTTCCCCTCCTCACCTGTTCCCTCATCCCATATCATTCCCCCTCCTTGTGATCCAATTTCCAGCCAGTACCTTTCTGAAGTGGTTCTAGATCTCCTTCACAAGGACACTATAGCACATGGAGATCCTTCTCAGCCAGGTTTCTCTTCCTGTTTGTTCATAGTCCCCAAGAAGTTCTCTCTTCCTTGAACTGGTTTCACTCTTAGTCTTTGGATGATGAAGTTAATGTCTCAGATGCTTTCCTCCACATTCCAATTTCCCCACTGTACCAGCATTTCTTCGATTTTATCCATTGTGGTTGCATCTACTTGTTCTGGGCCTTTCTGTTTGGGCTAGCTTTAGCTCCCTATTGTTTTTGTTGTCAAGGCCTTTGCCCTACTTCTCCATTCCAGGAGCCTTCATATACACACTTCTATGGATGACTGGATGCTCCTAGCTCCTTTGCATGTCACCTCTTCCTTTCACACTCAGCTTCTTCAAGAGACTGCGTGGGTAGGTTGGCTAGTCAAGGTGGAGAAATATTTTCTCTCCCCCACACAATTTCATGCTCATCTTAGGTTATTTTTCACTTCCTGTCTCTTATCCTGATTGCCTCTTATGTCCTGTTTGGGCTCTCCACTGTTATGTGGCTTGCCCTACTACTTTCTGTGGTTCCCGTTCAGTTTTTTTCATTTATTGGTACCATTCTCTTTCTCGTGATACTTCACCTATTACCCTTACCATTTTATTCACCTGGTTTATTCTTCCCTGTCTCCCAATGATTGTAATCTATTCCAAGTCTCCTTCCTTCAAATATGTCACCTTATCATGTCCCTGGCTGCCCAGTTCTGTCATCCTTTAGAGGATATAGTTCCTGCCAGCATGTGGACCACTCTCCATACATTTATTTCACATTATCTTTATTGTGTGGCTGCTTACTGTCTACCTTTTGTTGCCATCTTAAGCTCCATGGTTTTCTCTATGAGTGGGTAGATGCTATTTTCCTACTTTTCTTCTTTACAGGGGGCCTTTCTTGCATATATAGATCTCACACAGTGGTGAGTGTTGCCTGTCCAGACATACTTATTCTTAAACTCACACGGTATGACCATTCAGGTCAATAATGCCCGCTGTTGAGATGGGTTGTTCCGCAAAGCTGCTTGAAGTTGTTTCCTTGCAGTGTTTTACATCATAAATATGTTCTCCCAGGACCATACACTCCTGAATTACCATGAGTAAAGCAGAAGGGGATTGCTGCTCATCCCTGCTGCTCCTTCATTAGACTTAATCAGGAATGATCTGCTTTTCAAAATAGGGTTTTGCAGTCAACTGTTGCACTGTATTCAGTGCTGCTTTTATATGGACTCTCCAACATACTGTTTCCTCCCTTCTAGCAATTTAACAACATGTACACTTTTAATTACCTTTCTGTACATGTCACAAAGCATTACTGAGTTAAATTCAAAATTTAATTAAACCAATTTACTATCAATGTATTTAATGAAATTAGCATTATCAAATGTGTTATCGTTCAAAGGTTTATATTATACAAGTTATTATTCCTTTATTTGAAAGGAAACCTCTGAAACACACAATTAAATCTTCAGTTTTGTGTCACCTGATGTGTGTGTGCAGTTGAGATATCTTAGGTTTGGTTGCTTATGTTTCTTTACAGCTTACTTTTAGTATCTCTATGGCAGTCTATGTGTACAAGTTCAAATTCCAAACATTAGTTTCAGATTACAACATGGCTAGAATTATGAGAAAAATAGTTATATACCCCCCCCCCCGAGCTTATATTCTGGCTTATATTCCAAAGTAATCTGCCCCTGACAACAGTCTTTTGTAGCCTTGAATGGGATGCTTATAACCAATAGAAAGAGCTTATTTCTCGGTTAGTCTCTCCCAGGCTAGAAGGCAAGTAAGTAATAGATTATCTTCTAAATGATAAGCAAGGTTTGCTTAATATCTGTTGTGGAGATCAGTATCCCTAGCACTTGGCTATTTTTTCTCACTTTATACATATTACCTTGATAAACAGTTAAATTGCATTTAGGTTTTACTTTCATATTTTAGTTAATTATGCATTATTTATATTTCAAAGTTAGTATTTGAAAGGTTTAATGATTATTTAAGTTTTTCAACTTGTCGTTTCACTGGTCTTGCATTATAAAAAGAGGTGAGAACAAACATTATGCCATATGCTAAATCTGACTCTGACGATCATAATGTTATATTGCTTGCGGGGACCCATTAAAGTGCGTAGACATAAATAATAAAACATAAAGAATTGGAAAGGAAAATAAAACATTTAAAATAAACAAAAATTCTGAAAAGGTAAGGACTTGAAATTACACATATGACCCAAAGAAGATATTTTAAGATTATTCAAAGAAGAGATAAAAGGTAAGTACATTTCTTAATTTTAAATACTGTTCATTTATGATAATAGCTAGAGTTAGTGATATGGTAGAGAAAATGGAAAATAAAATATAATTATTTACCTTAAAAAACTTTTGATATTCATTTAGGAGGTTCTAGATATTATGCAAGTGAAATGTGAAAACTGTAGGATAAAAAGTAGTATTTTTATACTTAACATTAAAATCAACTTGCAGGTGAACTATTCAGAGTCCAAGTACAAAGAACTCTATTAAATAATGAAATTTTATTAGAAGTAGTAGAAAAAATCGAAATATTTTTTTTCCTCAAACTACATACCTTTAGGAAAGTTCTAGTCAAATTTCAAACAATTTAATCCACTAATTTTATTTTTGGGATGAAATATGGTGAGAGTGATGTTACCTAGTTACAATGTGAAAATCTGGTAGCCACAGGGCTAGTACAATATGGGAGTCCTTGTCATTTATTACTGGGTGGTGGACCATGGAGGCTTCCTCCTAAGTATGCTCAATTCCACTCAGTGAGAGTCGTCAGTAATCCTTTGATAATCGAAGATGACGAAGAGAGGGGGGGGACCATCAATGCTTGGATTGTCAGCTGTGATTCCAGCACTTGTGTAATTGGAGCCAAAAATTGCCAGCACATCTCTTTTTACAAATATCA
This sequence comes from Limulus polyphemus, assembly GCF_000517525.1. Classification (NCBI taxonomy): domain Eukaryota; kingdom Metazoa; phylum Arthropoda; class Merostomata; order Xiphosura; family Limulidae; genus Limulus; species Limulus polyphemus. The sequence goes on from NW_013666156.1 coordinate 447,713, forward strand.
CATTGTACTGTGCTAGGAACTGTAGGCAAAGCGTGTCTCCAAATATGATGATCCTGTGAGACCTTCATCCACTTTTGGTGCACAACCTCCAAACTATCTTTGATGGATTTACACCATTTGGTATAATCATTGGCTAGGGACTCCCAATGGGTAGTAGGTATATCAGCTGTGATCAGGTGATGCTTTATTACATCTTTGTAATGAAGCTTTGGTCCACTTCTTCGTTATTGACCAGAGGAAAGTTCTCCATAAAGTAGAGTTTTCAGAAGTCTATGTTCTGGCATATGTACCACATGAACAGCCGAGCACAGTTGTCTTTTAAGAAGCATAGCTTCTATGCTGGGCATATCGGCTTACTTCAAACCTCCTTCTTATGGATTCCAAGATATATTAAGGATCATTGAGGTGTATGCTGGACAGTCTTTTAATATGACAACAATAGAGTGTATAAGTCTCCACTGAACACAGTAGGGAGCTGAGTACCTTGGCTTTCTGTCATATGCCACACAGTTTCCAAACCCTCTTGTATAATTGCCCAAAAACAGCAGATGCTGCTTGGATTCAAGCTCTGCATCGAGGCTGTTGCCATTAGCAACTATACTACTAAGGTAAGTGAACTGGTTAATGACATTTAGCTTGTCATCAAAGAGAAAAAGAATTGGCTGTACATAGTGAGAGTTAGGTGATGTTTTATGGAGGACTTTGGTCTTTTTGATGTTAATCATTAGGTCGAAAGCAGCAGATGCTTTGGAGAAGTGATCTAGAATGGTCTGCAGACCATCTATCGAATTAGATACAAACACTGCATCATCAGCAAACAACAACTTTGTGATGCAGATTTCCATAGTCTTAGTGCAAGTTTTCAGTCTTGTGAGATTGAAAAGACCACCGTCGATTCTTGTGAGGCTGTAAATTCCCTTAGCAAGATTAGCAGATGTATGATCCAGAATAGCAGCTAGAAAAAGAGTGAATAACGTGGGAGCCAATACACAACCTTGTTTGACACTATATGGTACCGATGTGGTACCCTCGTGTGAGACCTCTCCATTCATGCCAACAAACTTCTCTGGACAGCCAACTTTAGTGAGCAATGCCCACAGCACTTCTCACCCTACATCAGTGATTCCCAACTTGTGGTCCCCGGACCCCTGGGGGTCCGCGAAGATAATACCATCTCATTAAATAAGTAAGTTTTTTAATTCTGCTGTTCTTTTAATTGCACACTCACTTATATATGTCTTTTATTTGACAGTGAAAAATGGAAAAGCAAGTTAATTATTAGTAAGAAAAACAGTTTTAGGCCATGGGGAAAAAAAAAAAATAATAAAAGGGAGTCCTTGGTGGTGAAAAGGTTGGGAACCACTACCCTACACTGTCAAAAGCTTTGATGAATTGACAATCATAGCATGCAGTGGCATGTTTTGTTCAATACATTTTTCATCAATTTCCTGAAAGGAGAAGATCATATCGGTCATGCTTCTGTTCGCTTGAAAACAGCATTGGTTTTCTGGTAGTATATGTTCTGAGATTGTTTGTAACTGTCAAAGTAGTATTTTGGCAAGAATTTTTCCTGTGGTTGATAGAAGCAAAATACTTCTGTAACTTCTACAGTCATGTTGATCTCCTTTACATTTGTAGATTGGTACAATTATGGCATCCTTGAACTCCTGAGGTAGTTCTCCAGTCTGCCAACATTGTTCAAAAAGGTACAACAATTCTAGTTTTAATACTAGTCCTCCACTTTTTAAAATTTCAACAGGAAGACCATCCAAACCTGGTGCTTTTCCAGATTTAATCATTTTTCATTGTCTTCATAAGTTCTTCCAGAGTTGGTGGGTCATTGAGCATTGCATCGATTGAAGTTGTGGCATCTGATCCAGGACTAAATCATGAATCACTGAGGTCTTATTCATCAAAGTATAAAAGCATACTTTCCATCTTTAAAAGATATCAACCTTGTTTATAAACTGTTGGGAACCATCAATATTCTTGAGCAGAACAGTTGTTCTGCACTTTGGTCCATATATACTCTGATGCAGAGTTAGGAAAATGTTAACTTCTAGATGTCTTTGATGAATTTTTAAGCCTAGCTGTGTTAATCTTATTTTTTTTAATGTTTTATTCTATTTCATCTTGGAACTTTTTTTCCCCTAAAAGAAAAAAGGTTGAATGTGTTGTTATAATTAGATATTATAAATCTTTTTTGCAGCTAAATTCTTTATATACCTGGTAATGTAATGTGGTTGTAATCCATTGGATAATTAACCTATATGTACTTGGTATGTGTTCATTTTGTACAGAAATAGGGAATTTATGCAAAAACCTTCCTTAATTAATATATTTGCCTGGCACAATCTAGTGATTTGGGTGCTTGACTTGCAAGCTGTAAGTCACGTAATCAAAACCTAGTCCTGAACATGCTTGCTGCTTCAAACCGTAGGAGAATTATAATGTGATGGCCTATTCCAAGGTTTGTTGGTATAGAGAAGGTGAAAAGTTGGTGGTAAGTACTAGTTGCCTTCCCTGATGTTGGCAGCTCAAAATTAGGGTTGGTGGCAGATAGTATTAGTAGTTTTGCTTTAAACAAACAGCAATATACTGCTTTGCTAAATATACTGATTTTTACCCAATCATCACTATTTATTAAATGCTGTTGTCGTAGTATGGTGTAACTGTTTTGTATATTAGCTTTGAGATGCCTTAGGCTACTGACCTAAACACATCATGAAAGTGCAGTTTCCATTGTTTTCAAATGTTAAGCCAAAAAGCTTTCAGTTTAGTGAGAATTTGAGTAGAGATCATACAAACTGATAAAAACATAGCTTGGTGATATATTTTAGGAGAAAGAGTGTTTGTGAACATCTACTACAGTTAGTTTTGATTTTTTTCTTACTTTTGGGGATTCCTGCTTCTCTTGAGACCTTTATTTCTCTTAGTTCTATACATATGCATCCCCTTCAGTGTGCTCTGGGGGATTGATAAAATATGTCCTGTAATCCATCAGCAACACTTTAGTCTTTCCCTTCACCTCTGAATCTCACTCTGCTGTGATGGCTTGATTGCTCCAACATGACCAAGGGTATTTCCCCCCTCCTTCCCAACCAAACCTGCATCTTTACACCAGTGCCTGCCTCTTTTTCCAATTGGTGGTGTGGTAGTTCACTACACTACCACTCTCTCCATAGTCTGGTCTCCAGAAGAGCAATTTTTATATAACAAATTCTGAAGATGTCTGCTGCTTATTGGGCTTGCTATCTTTGGTCACAGTTGTTGGGTCATTGTGTCATGATCTACTTAATGGCACTTGCTCTCTAGACCTATGCTTTCTCTCACACGGTTTTCTTTATTTGGCTGGCAATCATCACATTCACCTGGCGGCCTATCATGTCCCTGGAATTCTAAATCTAATAGTGGAAAGCTTTTTCTTTTTTTTGTCTGGATGGAATCCATCTCACTGAGTGGTTCTTGCATCTTTCAGTCTTTTAGTAGATTTGTGCCCCATTTTGGGACCCAACTAATCAATGCATTTGTGACACTCTTTAGTTCTAAGCTTTCTCTCATTTTTTTTAGTTATTAATCCCAGACTCAACTGCTTTGGCTGTTGATGTTCTGAGTCTGGATTGGTCCAGTATTTCTCTTTATGTCTATTCTTCTCTTTACTTTTATCCCCAGGTCTTATTTGTCATTCATGACACCATTTTCTTGGTTGTCCAGATTGCTTATTTGGCTGGCTAAGTCATAGTTTTTACTTCTCTGTTGCTTGTCATCTGTGGAACCTCTACCCCCTTCCTCTTTAGAGGTCCTTCCTCCAATAACATCAAACATCCATCTCTCATGATAGGGTATTGCACTTTCATCTTGTGAGATAAAAGATATTTTACTACAAGGTAGCCCATTTTCTTCTCATTCTTGTTAGCCTTCTACTCTTGCATTCTGTCAGAGTAAGTTGGCTGTTTACCTTCACTAGTCCCTCTACCATGTCATCCTACCTCCTTCTTTACTTTGCTTTTTGACAAGGTCCTGTCTGTTTCGAATATTGCAGGATATCGAGTGGCATTGTCCACAATTTTCTGCCTCTGGCCAGGCACTAATCTCTTCCTTTTACCTGTTTTTGCAAAACCAATCAAGGCCTTTTTTGTCCATTGCCCCCATCCTTAAACTAGCCCCTCTCCTGACTGGGACCTCTGTGTGGCCCTTCAGGCTCTTGCTTGCCCTCCATTTGAGCTGTTGGTTACTTGTTCCTTTTATTATTTGTCCTTGAAAATATGTTTTCTTCTTCTACTTGCTTATGGTTTTGTCATTTGTACATACATGCCTTAAACATCTCCTGTACTATATATATATCATATGAACTAGTTGTTGTTTCCTGACTGCTCCTTTCTTCCAAAGAATTGAGCTACTCAGGAGGAGGATTGGAGGCTTTTTTTCATCTCATTCCCATTTATTTTTCATTGTACATTATTTCTGATCCTTTTTGTCTTATGTCCTATGCAGGTTGCCCATTGCTACCTCACTTGGACTACCATTGCCTATTTTTACCATGGCATAACATATAGAACTAAACACTTCTCTACTGATATTTGTTGTCATTGGATCCCACTAAGTGACGGAGTAAAGAGAGTGTTAAACTCATCCACCCCTGCTCAGTGACCATTGTCAAGATGAGGTTTTCTGCAAGACTTTAATTGACCTGACCATTTCTGCACTTTTTAGAATAAAACAAAATACACCAAATCTAATCATGCCTTTACACCTAGCTTGCACTTGCTGTCTTTAATCATAGTAACCCATTACACTGTCTTTTGGTGGAGACCCAGTTCCAGATTATTGTGTTACAGGCCCACACATATTCTACATGTATCATCCCCTGTTCTTTTAGTGGAAGAAGGGGAAACCCTTACTTTCCCAGTTCTAAGCTTCTGTATAAGTCAATATGGAGAGTTTCATCTGTGAGTGGTGCCTTGGTCCCAGTGAGAAACTGGTTGAGCCTACCCCTCATTTGAAATGTTGGACTAGGGTGTTACTTGGAATTGTAGTAAGAAAGGAGCACATCTTTATAACTGTTCAGCACCAGCCAAACTTTTAAAAAGTGTCCGAACCAAGTTCAAGCCATACCTCACAGCTATTAATCAGGCTAAAGGTGCTATACTTGAATCATTTCCATTTCATTATGATTGAGTCTAGATACTTTAAGTTGGCAGCATTCAACCTCCCTTATAGTACTTATAGTTTTATAGACTGTTTCGATATCATATGGGAAAGTTCAAGCTTTTACAGATCTTAGCTTTACTATCAAAATAAAAAATGGTATTCTAATTTGGTGGAGTGCTGAATGATAATTGTTTTTTCAAGGTGTGCTCTTGTTTGTGCAATTAAAGATTATTTTTGTTTTAGCATGTGTCCTTATCTAACTGTTTGTTCTACCTGAATTTCAGAGCTAATCTTGGTACTAAAGATCTGTATCCCTATCACAAGTTTAAAGAAAAATATGGAAATCCTCAAAAGAGAAAGTTTTTTAATGAAGGACTTTGGGAAATTGAAAACAATCCTGCTATTATACCTCCTTCACAGATGGTAAGCAAATAAATAATGTCAGGTAACTATAAAAAGTTATTGTTACTTAAAGTTTATTATTCACATAATATCTTAGTTTGAGCCCAGGTGGTTGTTCTTGTAAATCTCATTCCACAAAAGTATATATTGAAGGCCTAGAGTATCAGCTGTTCATGAAACTGTTGAAATACAATTTCAAATATAGTTGTGCATGTAAGTTCCACACCTTATCTGTTTACACTTAGTTCAAAAATTGAGGAAACAGTTAAGAGTATTAATTATTTAAATATTTCCACATCATAATATAGTGTACAGTAAGGTGAATCGTGTTAAATTAGAAAAGTTCATGATAGTAAAAATGTATGTAAGACTAAAGTATTGTAAATTACTTTTATCATTTTTATTTGAATGAATTAGCTGACACACCTTATTTTGTTTCATTGCTCAATCATAAAATTTCAAGTACTAAGTTTTAACTGCATGTAAATGTTCAGTGCCAAATGGTTTTTATAATGTTAGTTATTTTTTCTTGGGCAGTTCTTAAACATCACACACTAACATTGAGTTACCAATTTTTTTTTTTAACACTGTTCACCACCAGCATCATCCAAGTACTGCATTGTATTAAACAATTTTATGTTTTTGCCTGTTAGAACTCTTAAACAAGCAGTTATTAAGAGGAATTAGTTATAATATCAATAGCATTGTTTTTTTTACATTCTTTGAATGACTTATTTATTATTTGTAACAACATATTCATGGACTCGCAATCAATTTCATGCATGAATAGTTTAGAAAAATGTGTTTCAAAAACAGATGTGTGGTCCATGATCCCATTGATAATTTTAGGATAGTAGACTGTGTTTTAATTAATATGTATGTATGCAAGTTAGGTATCTAAACTTTTGTTTCTGAATTTTGAGGTTACATGCTCACTTTTTTTTCATTCCAAAAGCTGAGTCTAATTTTGCAAAATTATTTTTAAATATTTGCCCAAGTTTTGAAAGTAATTTTAAAAAGTATTTTGTTTGTTGATGCTCTTCTTAAAAGTTAAGCTTTTATATAAAATTTGATTACAGTACTTATTCTTCCTCTAATTTGGTTTTCAGAACATCTATCACATTTTGACAGTTATCATTTAGGTTTCTGTTATGGAGACTAACAGAACAGTAAACCATTTATGAAAATGAAAAAAAAAAAAAGATAATATTCATATAAATTTGTAACACATGCTTTTGTGCTACTGGTAATTTTTTTACAGTTTCATAAATATAAACAAATTGGAAAGAGGACATACTTGTTAACAACAAGAATGTTTTCATTATTTGAATGTATATACAAGGACATTTAATACTTACAGGCACAAGTAAAAGTAGAACTGCACATAATCTGTTTGTTTACGCCTAATGTAAATGTATTCTTCAGCTAAGTTTATATGATTCAAGAAGGTTTATTAGAATTATAAAACTATTCAATACCAATAAAGAAGTATTAAGTAGATGTATGAAAACAATTCTTGTTTTGGCCTCATTTACTGCATTCTGACAAAAAGATCAATTCTATACACACACACACACACATACATACATATATGTAATCCATACATACATATGTATGTAATCCATCGAGGCCTTTCTGGTAAGATTAGCCTTGCCTCTTCATATGACTTACGAAAATCTTACTAACAAATTGGCATTACTCCTCTGCCATCTGAAATCTTGAATATTTAAGTAAAGAACTAACTGTATAGTTATTTCTTGCAGCCAATAGAACCTGATAATAATGATTTGGAAATGAGTACAAATCTGGAAGAGCCATCTGGTGAAAATGAGGACTTCGATACAGAAGATGAGCAGAACAAAGTAAGTGTCAAATTTGCCAAACAAAAATTAATTATTGAAGCAAATGGCAAAAAAATAACTGGTATTGAATAAGTGCTTTGCTTTTAAATACATTTATTGATATATAGCAACTAACACATGTTTGATAATTTGTACAAACACCTGATTTTTGAGAAATTTCACTCAACATAACAGGAACTAAAAGCATAAACAGTGTAGGATAAAAAAAATTATGGCTTTGAAATAAGTATGAAATCCAATTATGGGTTTAACTTTTAATAAGAAACTAAATAATTATCAATAAATGCTACTTGTATAGATCAAAACTAAAAATTAACCCAGTACTTAACTGGATTTACAAAGTGTATCTTCATGTAATGTGATGAATTTTTAGTAAAAAGTACATGTCTGTTGTACATAAAAAATTAGATGTGTTAATAAAATTTTTATACTAGAGATATATTTGTGAAATGCTAAAGTTGGTCTGACTGTGATAAATTTGACTTGTGTCATATTAAGCTTGTACATGTGATGGGGTCAAAGTGTGCATCTCGCAACCTTTTTACAGAGATACATTCCAATTTTAACTAAGCACTTTGATATCATTGTATGTTAATAAATTTGGCATCAAAACATAATTTATTATCTAAGTGGTAATTTTAGCTAAGTTTTAATTTCATAATTTGTAAAGGAAATGTTTAAGTTATTTCTCATTTTGGCACTCTGATTTCCCAATTTTAATTTTTATCTTTGCCTTTATATGCATTTCAGAGTGTCCAACAAATTTGATGAACATGATATACATATTAACAACCAAGAATATAAATATGAATGTCCAGTCTTTGTCTTTAAAGATGTTTATATTATTATGTAACATTGTTGTTGGAAAGGTTTATAATCAATAGAAAAAGAATAGATTCCAAACCATTTTAGTACTTAAAGCTAGTAACTTGCAGGTAAACATTGAAATATGTTGACTAAAGTCACTGCTCTGAGCAGTAATGGAATTTTTTAAACAGACTTATAGCTTAGCTGGAAAGCCAGTTAAATTATAGTAGTTTTTAGACATTCTGTGCATTTTATAACACAAAATATATATATAATGTCTGATGTATTTTTTGTGTTATAAAATGCATATTTGAAAGCAACATAAATTATTTTGTAGACAACATACAGTATCAAATCTTTGTATTACAGAACAACACTTTTTTAAAACTTTTATCAGTATTTTATGTACTGTGGCATGAAATTGTATAATGTTTTAGTAAAAACAAATGCTTTGTGTATAAAAAGATACCAGTTAAACTTGATGATTAACTTAATTAATTGCTATAATCGACTAGTGTTGCTTAAAATAATCAGTTAATTGAAATTACAGTTTAATAGATTGTCACAAAAATAACTAACTAATCAAAATTAGTGTTTCCAGTTATTATTGTTTTCAATTATTCCAACTATCCAAGTGATCAAAATTTTACCATTATGAATTCTTATTATTACTTTCAATTTGCACCACAACTCACTGATTGAAATTAGGATTTCTGATTATTACTTTTTTTCAGTTATTCCAACCATTCAAGTAATCAAAATACTGCCATCATAATTTCTCATTATAGGTTTTTGATTAATAAAAGTTTGTTCAGCTTTGGACTGACATGGCTTGGTTACTGGGGAAACCAATACTGGAAACACTTAGATCTTATCAAATTAAACAAAGGGTAGTTTGGAAATGTCTTAAAAAAAAAAAGAGCCAAAAAAGGAAGATCGACCTTGTGAGAATAATCAGTTATTTGAATGCAATCAATTAATGAGCTTGAATGATTAATTGATTAACAAATGCCATTAATCACCCAGCTCTAAACACCATTAGAAAAAGCAGTGCTTTTTTCTTTATCAAATTACTTTTCACATATACCAGCAAGAAAAAAAAACCATTGTTTTTAAATATCAAGAATCAGTTGACAGTCTTATACATACAAAATGAAAGAAGATACATGAATATGTTTTTAATAAATACAGCTATGTACTTTCAAATTGTAAATTAATGTTCTTGGCTGGAAGCTGTAAAGGACATGCAACCAATTGATTGTAGTATAAAAAAAAAATAATGTGTAGTTGAGCTTGTTACCTATGTATTATGCTTGAGTCTGCAATAATATTCTAATAACCACAACACATGTTATTTTATTCCTTTATTTATCATTTCAGAGTATGTCTTTACCCTCTAATAAGAAAAGAAAGTCAGAATATAAAGATGAAGAGGTGAGCTAATGTTTTATAGATAGATAGATGGACAGACCCATTAGAAGATGTGCATTGAATGTATAATAGTTGATTATATATATTTTATAAGACTATATATATTTCACCATCCAGAAAGTTGTTTCTTGCTTGTATAAGTAAGCTAAAATGTGAAAATATTTTGCAAAAAAAAAAAGTAATTTTGTTTATATATCCAAATTTCTTCAACTTGTAGTTTTTCCTTATTGTGTGATATTAACGCAAATACCATCTTGCTAATTTTTTGTCTCCCTTCAGACCAAAAACTCCAAAAGTGGTGTGGAGGGAGATCAGTTGTCTGATACCACCCACAAGGTAGCTAGAAGGGTAAGTGTTTATGCTATAGTTTTTTATACTTTTGAAGTTGTAATTCACACAAGAAATATGCTTCTTTATGAAGAACAAAGTGATGCATTGAATATGAATTCTCCCAAAACTGTTGATAAACATTTTTATGCTCTCTTTCATTGAAATATGGTTATACGCTGTTTATTCATCACAAATTTCAAACCGAAGATCAAATAAGCACAGTTTATTAACCCTATCGCTACAGGTCAAAGGCCATGTCATAGTGTTTGTTGACTTGCATTCAAAATTT
>NW_013666156.1:458154-497940 GCF_000517525.1 Limulus polyphemus
ATCTTTTCTTTTTGCTGAGATATCACTCATTACTGAATCAAATGCAGTGGGCCGGCTCACCTCTTTCTACATTTGGAAATGGTCCCTTATTTACACTTAATTCTATATATGACATGTGAATAACCAAATGAAAGCTCAGAATGTCCCCTTAGTGGCTTTCTTAGCTGTTTTAAAATATAAAGTCATTATATCTTTCTTGCATTACAAGACAGCATAGAGGTAAGTCAAGTCTTTAGTCCACTCGAAATTTCATATTTTTTAGACCGAAACACAACTTAGTTACTAAACTTGATAAATTATAGTGGAATTCTATGGTATCAATATAGAAGTTAATGACTTTTTGGTTATTCAACTGTATACATTAAATTTTAAAAAAAGTTATTTCGCTTAGCATCCTATGTCAAGTAGCAACTGAGTACAAAGGTCATAACTAGAAGAGATAATTATTTGTTTTACTTCTTTATTTACTGTTCTATGTTTTAAGAAAAATTAATTTAAGAACTTCCTTGTAAATTGTATATATATATATAATGTATTATAACTGAAACGTGATTGTATTCTACAAAATACTAATCCACTAAAACATAGCCAACACAGGTCTCTTTGTAAAGGCCAGTTTTATATTCTTGGATACAGTAACGGGAGTGCACATGTACCTCATCATTGTAACTTCTGTATTGTTAGCCAGGCACAACTGGAAAGTCAATATAATAAAAATAATAAATATATATAAATGTATAATGTTTTGAGATTTAAACTATTTAGACTAAACATTTGTGTTTTCATGTTATAATTTGTAGTCATTTTAAAATGAAAAAAGCATAACGTGTATTTATTTCCTAATTTTTTTATGGTGGTTACGAGGTTGGCCAAATTGACAGACCTCACATAGTTAGGGTAGAAAAAATAACAGACAAAATATAAAGTTTTACTGAAAACAAACGTTTGAAATGTATTTAGGAGGTTTTAGAGATTACACAAATAATATTTGAGATTTTGAGTATAAGAATAGTTTTTTAATCATGACATGAAAATTACTTCACTCTCATACTAGTAATAAAACCGACTCAATATTTTTACAAACAAATTTTTAGTAAAAATACTTCATTAAAAAAATCTGATTTTTTGTGTACAAAAGACTTGGAATCATTACTAAAGGTCTACCAAATTTTGTGAAGGTACACTTACAGCATTAAAAGTTATAGTATAAATACTTAACGTGTGCAATTGTGTATACAAACTCGTGTATTTTATACTGAGCCCATCGTGAAAGGGTTAGTACATTCATTATTATGTATTAAGAAGTAGGTTGTCATATTCAGTTATCTAATGAAAGTGCAAAGGCCAACCAGGGGTAGTCTGTAATTTATCAATCATAATATTTTAGAAAACTTGATTAATTTAAGTTCTATATAATATGGTAAAATTGCTTTGTACAGGTGTTTTTGAATCATTTGAAACTCTGGAACATAAAGAGCTTTCTGTTCTGTTGTGTACATGTTTATCAAGGAGATTTGCTCTTCTAATTGAGGTTTTAGTTTTTGTAAATATACTGACAGCTATTACTTAGGAAGATGTACTTTGTCATTCAACAACCACAAAATCTTAGTTTTAAAATTAGCTGTTTTTGATTATTTTTAACTATTTTTTTATTTTACTTGTATTTTTCTTAGTCCTTCATAGTATTTTGAAAGTGCAAGTAGTGCTTAAAAACCTTCTAAAAACTTTTTGACCTCTATTTTATTTAAAATGTATAATTTGTTACACAAATGTGCATATAAAATTAAGATTAATATAAAATCAAAAAGGCTCCTCAATGGCTCAGCATTAAGCGTGAATGATTTCAAAGCTAAAAATTGGGTTGCAATCTCTGTGTTGGCCATAACATAGATATACCATTGTGTTGCTTTGTATTTTATTAAACAGAACAAGAATTAAAATTCACACTTATCTGTCGATCTATTTCCCTGTCTACTGATATTTACTTTTGAACCAACTTTACTTCTGTATATTTTTACATTTTTTTCACTAATTTGAAAATCTGACCTAAAAAAAGTAATGAAAAATATCAAGTTCTTAGGAAAACCAGATGTTTGAAAAGTGTTTAATTTTCTTTCTTCAAGTTTGGAACATACTTAAGGATAATTATGTAGAAACTTGCATTTGAAGAGCTGTATCTGAACAAAACTATCAGTAATTTATGAAGTCTAATTACCACTTATTTTCCCCTAAAAAGTAGCATATGAATGGTATAGAGTAATCAGAAACTTACATATATGTGTTAATGGGTTGTTTTAAAAGCCTTTTTGATGTATGGTGGTAATTTTTACTTGCTTCTTCTAAAGAGGAAGGAAAAAATTATTTAAAATTGTTAAGATTTTATAAACAAAACAGTTAAGTGTGAAAAGAACCTGAAAAATGCACAAATTTCTTAAAGGAATGAAGACGATGTTTCATATAGTGGCGGATCAGTAAACTGACTACAAGCATGTGTGGATTTTCATAATTTTCTTGTGGAAAGAGAGATCATATTGCATTATTTTATTCATGACAAGGTATAAATGATTGTTAAGATGAGTAAATGTAATCAAAAGTTAGTTTCTTAGAAAATACTGTGTTTTTATATAAGCTGCTCAGTAACAAATTTATTAGTGATAAAAAGGGTTACAAAAATGCCAAGCTGATAATGAAATATAGATACTATTTACTGTATTTGCCCAAATATAATGCTCACTTTTTTACCCTCCAAATACCCCCCAAAAAATTAACTACGTATTATATTTGCACATGTTCAATTTTGTTAGGTATTTTACTAGAAGCTACTGCTGAAAATCATTAAAGCAGCATTAAAGGTTTCAAAAAATGTTGCATATCAAATTGCATTGCATTGCATATCTAATGCAATGGATGGGATGGATGATGACATGCTGTGGAGATCAGAAGATGATGAAGCAAAGCTTCAAGGATACAAATCCAGTGAATCCGATGATAGAAACAAGTCTAGTGATGAAAAAGATTTATGTGAAGGTGAATGAATAGCATAGTGTATTGTCACATATAAACTTTTCAATAAATTTTATAAAGTTGCCACGAAAAAAAATGTTAACGAAAGATTTCCCAAAATGTTTAATACATCAATAGTTGTTTACTGTATTTACTGATGTGTAAAATAAATTTTCTTCAATGTAACCTTTCAAAATTGGGTGTGCATTATATTCAGTCAAATATGGTATTTAACATTTAAATGCTATGGTAATTGATCAGACTTACAACTTTAGCCAAATCACTGATTCTTTGTTGAAAATAACTTTTCCAGCTGCTTAATAGCATCACTAATAGCATTTGACGAGGGACAGTCCTAAGACAGCAAATAATACGGCAAGCTTCTTGTTTTCATGAAAACTGGTACCATTTAAATTGATTAATGTTTCCAAAGTTTATCCTGTCAAGTGTTGGTTACTTATTGTAGCTGACGTACTTTTATGCATGTCATTTCCAAGCAGTAGAGAGCAACTGACATCAAGAATTAATTTGATGATATACCACATCACTTTATCCTTGTATCAATCGTGAACAGGTTTTATTGTTTGTTGATAAGTTCTTGTTTTGGGTTCAGATAACACTATTTGGCATATAAAACTTCAAAAATGATCCTTAGCTATGTTAATGAGTACAGTGAAGGCTTAAAAATGCCACCTTGAATTGTGTTGGATAATGATTTCATGACATGAATTGTGTGTTAAGCTAGTTGTGTACAAACAAGAGGGTATAACGTAAACAAAAAGTAGTTTAATAAAATGTTGAATGTAAGACACTAAAACTTTTTATCATGTGCAGTAAAGGATACCCGTGGTAATAGGGTTAATTTCACATATGCAAAATTTTTTTTATCCTTCACTGGTTTTTCATTAACCAATCAAAACTGAATATTCAGTTATCCATCCTACTTCCTTATTACTTTCAATACAGAGTTAACTTTAATCAGGCTATCAGACTTAGTTTCTCTTTGTATCATTAATAAGACTTTTAAATGTATTTTTTCTAAACTGCAGTGTATTTAAAAGAACTTGCTGTTTTTTGTACGCATATCTGATTGAATAACGAAGGCTACACGTACATGTATTATTATTGTAACATAAAAAAAATAAGTTATGATAGAATAACTTTTACTATCACATACTTCTCAGTTGCTCATAGTTTTGGAAAATTTATTGAAAAACTCTACTAATCCTCAAATAACACATTTCCACCTCGTGATGTAAAGTAAAGTAGTTGCTTCATTTTTCACCATGTATTCAATAGCAATAAATAATGTTAATCACTTTATGATTTACTGTGTATGTAATGTTTGACAATGCATAAAATAATTGTTTTTTGCAACAAACCTTTCAAAAAAATATATACAGCAATGAAATGTGAAACCTGTAATACCATCTAATTATATGTTCCCTAACATTTTTTAATGATCTTTGATTTCAGAATTTTATGCCATGTTTGATTTACAAAATATAATGGGATTAAATGGCTTGTAATCCAGTAAAAAATATTACAGTTAAAAATATGTATTATATAATTTAATAACATAAACCTGATCATGCTTTGTTTGTGATCTGATAAAACTCAATAAATACATTTGTTTAAAAGAATGTTTAAAAATTGGATAATTTAATAATATGAATTTGATAATACTTTGACCTTGATGTGATAAAACTCATTACATTTGTATGAAAGAATAGCTAAAAATAGAATGAAAAAATAACACCCATAATACCATCTAAGTATCTGCTCCTTAACAGTTCCTAATGACCCATGACTTTCATTATACTCATTCTCACTATAACCAAAAGTATATGTCATTCATTACATTTATTCTAACTATAAATGTAATTCATCTCAAGTACTTTACTAGGAAGTTTTTCCTACAAGCCATCTGCTTCTTCTAGATTTTAATGTAATTACTTTCAGTATGTGTGAAGATGTTATTGTTTTAAAATCACTTAAAACATTACAATTGCTTACTTGACAGTAGATTAGTGAAACAAATAGGATTATATTTAAGTGACCTGTTTCATATTTACATGTATTACTTTGTTTAGGGGTATTTCCAAAATATAATCAACTCCCCCTCACACTACAGCTATTACTCGACTGCCAAGGTTTCTTCCTTTGCCCATCTAAGCATTGGTCTGATTTTTTTCACTTGATCCAGTCTTTTATACCCCATTTAATTGCCTTTGGCAATATTTGTCTCGTGACACTCTCCACCTAGGTCAATGCACCCTCTATCCTGGTACTGTATATAACCATCTCATTCAGATAATGTTATCACTTTTTCTCGACAAAGTGTTCACTAACAGGTTTCTCTGTACTATGATTGTTGGAGATACTTTGAGCGTTTTTCCTGTTACCTAGTTGATTTTTATACAAAAAAAAATATTATTTTTTTTTTGTTTTGTTTTGTCTGGTAAGCCAATATATGGCAAGAATTCCTGGATTATTATTTTCGTCATGGAGACAGAGGCAAATCAGGGAGAAGAGTTACTCTCAGTTGAAACTGTTGGTGATTTTATTTGTAGTGAGATGGAGACATATATTTGGTTTGGTAGAGTTCTTCCAGGTGGCTCTGAGACTGCAATTGAGGACGATCCTGGACATTCTGGAAAGAATTTAGATTCACTTTTTCCTGCTCCTTCCTTTTTTCTGTTGGCTTTTCAAGAGACCACTATGGGATAAGCTTCCTCAGACTCCTTCAGTTGGTCTATCACATGTGTGATGTTTTGGGTTTCCCCAGTTGCTTTTGAGCCTGCATCTTACTTGAAGACTGTAAGATTTGGGAAGAATTACTTAGTTTCCCTCCATCAACTGACATTGTGGTTCATGCAGGGTGGTTTACTACTCAGTTTTGTGAAGGGATAGCTATGCCTTGTCTGCCACAGTTGTCGGAACTATGTGATTTAGCCTACCGCTGCTAGGTGGAAGCATATTCCAACTCTCAAAGAATACATCTGCTTCTGGAAATTTTGGGGTTCTAAAGCAAAGTCTGTAGTTAACCTGAATAGATCTCAACTTTTTTGGATTTGTCTCACTCTATATATGGTCCCGAGTTATTTATTATCCCTCTAAACTTTATTGGAAGACTCTCAGGATCACCAAGTCAATAGATAAAAAGCTGAGACCATTGTTAGCTTGCACATTGGTTCGATTGTCAGCTTCTACATTCTTCCCTGGTGTCGTTGGCATCTCGACTTTTCTCAGCTGCAAGGGGTCATAATTCCACCCCTTTTCAAGGATCCCAACCCCCCGACATCAGCCACTCTGTCCATTGGTATTCAGAGTAGATTCTGTCTATATCCAAGGGTTCTGATGCTCAGTCATAATGACACCAGCAGCATCAGAGACTATTATATGGCTTTGGGGTCTGTGGGGGTTTGGCTCCAAGAATTTCTGGATTTATGGTAAACCTTAAACAGGGATCCATGGGCACTACAGGTTCTACAGTCAGGATTAATCATTCACAGATTCTCCGATTTCTGAACTTTGTTCTAGGGTTGTCAAAGTTTGGTTGATCTGGGAGTAGATAGAGAGCCGTGCTAGTTCTTTTGGGGTTTTATTCCCATCATTTTGTTGGGCTCAAGATGACAGGAGACTGGCATCCAGTCATTGATCTTTCTTGTCTATATCAATTCCTAGATTCTCCAATGTTCATAAGTGACTCATTCCTCATTCAGAATTTGCACTTTTTACTTGGACTGTGAATGTCCAAGTTTGATGTCTTTGGCTCTTATCTGCACATTGCCATAGTGGGGGTGCACAAGGGTCAGGTACTGCAGTTCAGGGTTCTTACCTTCGGACTAGCATCAGTGCCATATGGGTTCTGCTGAATCATACGACTTTTTTCTTGTCACATCCATTTCCTAGCTCTGTGCACACACCATTCCATGGTTGACTGGTTTCTTCTGGCACCATCTCGTCAATTGTCAGAACATCACACCTGGATTGTACTTTCAGAAACAACCAAGGTAGGCTTCATTCTCAGATCTGAGACAGCTCTTCTTGCTCCAACTCAATATGTTGTCAGTCTAGGTATTTTGTTCATCATGTATCTCAGTTGGACTCAGCCAACTGCTGTTCAGCTTCACACTATAGAACAGGAAGACTGATGCTTACTCACCTCTTCTTCTCCCACTGCAAGGACGGTTCTTTCTCTTCTGGTAATGTGGGCATCACACGAATCCCTCATGTCTTTTGGATGAGTGCACAAGAGATCCCTTCAATGGTCTTTATGCAACCACAGGATTATGAACAGCAATTTACTGGATTCCCCAGTTTCCTTATTCACAATCATTCTCTTCATTCTTGAGGGGTGATTAGATTGGAACAACACTAAGATATGAGCTCCTCTGCCTCCATCTCATCCAGAGATCCATCTCTTCCCAAATGCCTTGCTTTGGAGATAGGGTACACATCTCAGTGGTTAGGAATTCAACGGTCTATGCATGGACAACAAGGCTACCCTACACAATGTTTTAGATCTTTTTGCTCTTGAAAAGGTGATGTCTCGTGGTTTGGGCTTATTAAGGGCAAAATCATCTAGCTTCACTCCGACAATTCCACTTTGGTGTTTTGCATTTCCCGTCATGGGAGCACTTGGTCCAGTGCTCTTTGTTTTTTAATCTTGATATCACACTACTAGCTTGCCATGTTCCTCGGGAGATGACTTTGGTGGCAGATCAATTGTCTCGACCCAGATTCTTCCAACAGAATGGATACTGCTTTGCAAGGTTTGGCTCTCATTTTGAAACACTGATGATTGGTGGGTTGGCCACTCATTGTAACACCAAACTACTGGCAATTTTGTCTCCAGTACCTCACCCTCGGGCTTTGGCAATAGATGCATTCAGTCATCCAATTTGTATGTTACCCAAAGTACTAGCTATGATTCGTTGCAACCCATTATCAGGTGCTTTTGATAGCACTGAATTGGCAGCTAAACCATGGTTTTATGCTTCTGCTGTACCTTCAGGAGTGCCCACCTCTTCCACTTCTTCTTTGGTCATTTCTGCGGAGGCAGCCATGATCTGACATTGTACACTCAGCTATCCAGAAGCTCAATCTTCAGGCATGGAGGTTATGCAGTCCTTTGCACAGTATCAGGGTTTAACTTCTAAGGTTGCCATGTATCTGTCTCAGTCTTTGCTTAGCCCTGCAATAGACATTTATCAATGGAAATGACATGCATATCAGCAATGGTGTATTGAGAAGAGATTGAACCCACTTCAATCAGAAGTGCCAGCCATAACTCGTTTTTTAACCTGGCTCTTTGGCAAGGGTTTTGCATCTTCCACAGTTGCCCTGTATAAAGCAGTTTTATCAACTACCATTCAAGAATCAAGACAAAAATTCTTTGAGTCCCCAGTACTCTTTGGCTTCCTCAAGTCGCTTAGGGTCCTTTGTTTCAAACGACCATTGCAGTTATCTAACTGGTATATTACGGTTACATTACATGCCCTTTCTCAACACCTGTTTGTGACCTTAGCCTCATGTGCCATGTATCACCTTTTCCTGAAGGTTTACTTTTCATTGCTGCTAACTTACAGACGTTGCTGGTCGGAGAGGTTTGCTCAGACCATTTCATCTTCCCTAAGGCACTGTCAACCAGGAAAGGGATAAATCCTTTCCACCAATTTATCTGACCACTATTTCTCACGTCTATGACAGGTCAGATTTCTATTCTTTGTTATGTCCAGTAAGGGTCTTGAAGGATTTGTTGCATGCACTAATGCCTTTGGAGATGCTAAACAACAATGTTTTAGTCATTGGGATCATTCTGTTTCTCAGAATTCATCCCCGGCTACATTGACGAGTTGGGTACGAAATTGATCCATATCGCTTATTCAGGGCTCTCTTTGAAGGCAAAGAACCTTCTGAGAGCCATGTCTAATCAGATTCATCACATTTCTATGTCCTTATCAGCCCAGCTGAATTGCCTGCTGGAGGACATTGTGTGAGCTGGTATGTAGACCTCCCCCAATACTTTTATCTCACATTATTTGCATGATCTGACAGTATTTTCATCTGAAGGTTTTGATTACCCCTTTAGTTATCTTAACCACTTCTGATAGATTATACAGAGGGGTGAGTATTTTCATTGCTATGCCTGTCTCTACTTTACCTTTCAGGGTCCCTTACCTCATTTTCACAGGATCCCACTCTGTGGCGAGTGTTGCCCAGGCAGGTGTGCTTTTATCAATCCAATTCTGCACTAGCAACCACTAATTCAATATACTTTATCTAGGTTGCAACAAGCTCTGTAGAAATGTTCCATAAGACCACCTAGAGACTGACTGAATGGTATTACTGTACTATGCTGGACCACCATTCATGGACTATCATGAGCAAAGCATAAGGGGATCCTGCCTATATCAGCTGATTATTGGATTGAATAAATTGGGGTTGATTTGCTTTTAAAAATTTAGGAAACTTGATTCACCTATTGCACTGATTACAGAGCACTGTTCCTCAAGACTCTCCAATGTGCATTACACCCTAGATTCTACTAGTGGAGCTAGGGAGTCCTTACCACACCTGGTTTCCAGTTATTGGGGTGGTGGACAGAGGCTTTTCCTCCAGTGTGTTAGAGTGAATTTCCTCCACTCTTGGAGAAGAGGGCAAAGTTTGGAGTCCTCCTACCCTGGTCCCTGGATTTTTTCTCCCAGGTGTTGGTAGAAGAGGCACCCACCTATGCAGGAGCCTACTCATAATACCGGTTCATATTTGATGCTCGACTATCTGGTTGGGTTAAGCGTGGCCCTTCTTTTTGATCAATATTGGTTCAGTACATTGTTCATGGAAGAGGTTTCATTATCTCCTCAAAATTCTGATTGCAGTGTGGTCCCATACTGAGTCCTTGGTTGTGCACAATTTGTTCCATGTCCTTCACATAATTCTGAAGGCAAGTGGAATTTATCTTGTCCACATGGTTGGGGACTGAGGATGAGTGTTCATAATTCCAGACTGGATGAATTCTGTTTCCTCAGGTTGAGTAAGGCATACAAGATTTCATCATTCCGAGCCTGGGGTGTTGCCTTTTGGACTTCTTCTGGTTGAGGAGGTTTGTCCACTTCGATGTTGCTTACCTTCTCACTAGAGTGCTAATTTTCTATTGACACACCCATGATCTGTGCAGATGCTTTCTGTATGGATAATGCCCTCACCAACCTCCATCTTATCAAGGTGGGGTTCTAGCTGGTGGTAAGTATATTTTGAAAGTTAATATTTTTTAATAGAAAATGTATTTCCAATAATGCTTACCTATTCTCCCACTCTCCCACCTTTTCTCCCCACTAAGAGCCAGTATTAGAGACTGTGGATTGAGTCAGTCTCTAAAATTAATAACATTATCTGAATGAGGTGCTTATATACAATACCAGGATAGAGGGTGCATTGATGTAGGTGGAGAGTGTTACGAGACAAATATCACCAAGGGTAATTAGTGGGGTATATAAGATTGGAGCAAACGAGAAAATATCAGACCAATGCTTAGATGAGCAAATAAAGAAACCCTGGCAGTCGATTAAAAGCTGTAGTTTGAGAGGAAGTAAGTATATATATATATATATATGAAACTGTGTATATATATGTATCTTATATTATGATTTAATGAACAGTACAGTATTTCAAAAATGAATTTAAACTTGATAGTTTTTTGTTAAGCAAAGACTATAATTTTTAGCTGCAGCATAGCGGCTGATAGAACAACTTTGAGTTTCTTTGTTTTTATCAAGTCAAACCATTTTTATTGATGTAATTGCTGCCTAAAGGAATTTCAGTTTGAGGGTAGGCTGGTAGAGATCCTGATAAGTAATAAAATTGAATCGGGTATTGCTGGCACACAAAAATATAGCTAATAAAAAGGAAAACAATGTCTCATAGATTAATTTACTCTAATTCTGCCTAGAAGAATTTCAAGTGCTGCAACTATTGATCTTAAGTAGTTTTCAGCTTTATATTTTCTGATATAGTGATTGTTAAAAGATTCAATTAATTTTTTGCAGGCAAAGCAATTTCACAAAAAACTGTATGATGTAAGTATGTGTTTGATATTTTGAAATGTAGAAATATAAAGAAAAAGATGATAAAAGAAGGGATGCCTTTGAGACAGCAGTAGCAGAACAAAGCTCAGGCAAAAAGAAAACTAAGAGGAAAATGGTTGGTTCTGAGAGTGAGACAGACACAGAGAAAGACTCAGTAGAACAGAACATGCCAGCTCTAACTGTTAAAATTACTTCTGTTGAAAAGTCCGTAGCAGAGCAAGAAAACAATGCCAAGGAAGAAGGAAGAACAGGTAAAATGAAAAAAATCAAAGAGGCCAAATCAAAGAAAGACATGGGGCTTGATAAGAGTAGTAGGTTATAGGCATCATTCTGCCCCAAATAGTGTATTTTTTTCATATTAGTACCACTCTGTGGGTACTGATCCATCTCAGCACAAAACAAAAATTTGTTCAGACTCAATATGCTGAGCAGGTGTGTATTCCTAAAATTAGTTATTAATCTATAGGTTGCAAATCATCATTAGTAGTAATAGCTTAGAACCAACACTATATATATATATATATATATATATATAGAAACTGTGTTTTTGTTGGGATATTCATGTATAATTGATGTCTGTCAATTATTGTTTTACTTATAGAATTTTGCTTCCATCATGAATAATAAATCTTCTAAATTGTTCATTGATTTTAATCAATATATTTACATATATACGTGTGTTAATAATTAGATCCTTGTATTGAACTTCCGTAGATATATTGTTAGTAGCTTTGTGTTTATAGCTGTATCAACATGGTAGGTTTTGAGTAAGGTGTTGAACTTGATTTATGTTGCAGGATTTGCCTAAGTATTATGATTTATTTTTCTGAAGTTATTTTTTAAATTATTTTTTAATATAAAACTTAAATATATATATATATGTAATTAACAAGTCTTTCAAGAGCAATGTCAATTTAAAGTTGTATTTTTAAATGTTGCCAATCAAGAATGATACTTGTAACTTTATTAGCTATTTTTCATCGGTAAGTCAAAGCATAGTAAACAAATTTATTTAACTAGAACATTGTTTGTGAAATTTATTACAGTTATTACAAAATATATTTCAACATGTTACATCAGAGAAAAAAAAAACATGATTTTTATGTCATACATGTTTGTCATTAATCATTCCTCACCACAAGAATTGTACCATAATCAGAATATGAGTTATAAAGTAACAAGCCATCATACTTCACTTTTAAAGTATGATTAAGTTCAGTAATGTTTGAGGTTTCTGTGTAAGTATGCTTGTGATATAATGATATATATCCATTTTACAAGCATATAAAACTAGATTGATTTTTTGTACACAAAATGTGCTTGTTTACACTAGCTGTACATGATCAATGATTCTCATTGTGTGCCTGCTCTAAACACATTTTTATGTTTGTTTTTCTCTTGTTACTTATTCAGAGGGTGTATGTTTCAGATAAAGGACACAGAGATTATATTAAAATAGGAAAGCTGTTTTAACTCTGGTTTGTTTTTCTATGCAAAAAGTGGGGTTTTAAATGTTTTGTTTCTTTTTCCTGTAATTAAAAGTATTCATATTTTCCAGGTGATTTTAATCTTCATGTTTTATTTCACTAATTTTGTAGTCTTATATTTAAGTTATCTGTTTCTTGTTTATACATAGTATTATTTTGTTTAGGAAAATATTTTTACTATGCATGTCCTTCTGATTGTTGTATTTAGTTTTTCTTCTTTTCGTATGAACATTATCTTTAAATCCATTCACAAGATAATTTTATTTTGTGCATATTTATTTTGTATAACCTATATTTACATGAACAAGATCAAATTATCTTGATATTATGCTTCTGTTCTCAAAATGTGTATGAAGTCTCGTGGCATCTTATAGGATTAGTTGGTTTTATGTAAGCAATATAACTACTTAAAAGATGTACAGTGAAATTAATAAAATAAATTTTCTAAAAAATATTTCAAGTATTTATGATTAAAAAATTATATATATATATATTAGTTTTTATGTTATCAGACTTGGATTTGTAACATTCAATGTTACAGACTTTCTTCTGTAACATTCCATTTAATTTCATGCTTTAAAAAAGTTCAAGAAAAAAAAGATTGTTCTTCATTGGAAACTTCTGTGTGCTGCATTTGTCTTAGAAGTTTTTGGATGATGTTTCAAACTACTGGATCTGATTAAGAACTGTTACAGCAGCTGAAAACATCATCCCAAAACTTCTAACATAGATGCAGTCCAGAACAATATTCAGGTAATTTCAAGTTGACTGCTTACACCAGTAAGTTTTTTTTTCAATTAGTTTGTGCAGTATTTCTTTTTTATTTTATTTTTATGCATCTCCTTCCTGATATATAATGGGTATAACAATGTTTTAATAAATAAGTTGCATTTACAAATAAGCATTAAATTCAAAATATTGATTGTGGCAAATAGTTTATCTAATGTCAACTTCATTTCATCAAATGCTAAAGTATTTTAATAATGGCTGAATATTTGTTTCCATGAAATTATGAATTGATAATTGTCATATTCAGAGAAATGCAGTTTTGTTTATAGTTAAGAGAAGTGTTGAAGTTGTGTTACATTTTCATGAATGAAATGGGGTTTCTTGAGTTGAAATGCATAAGAAAAAAAGTTTTTTCCCTGTTTACTCACAGTATATTTGTAGTTTATATATGTAATGCCACTTGTTAGATTTTGGTGACAGTATTGTTCAAAGATAATCATTTTTCATACTATATATATATCCTTAAATGTTAAGTTATTGAAACAATATATGATGCAGGTACATCACCAGTTAAATTGTTCATCCATATTTTTACATACTGTTATATGCATATTTTTCAAAGTTCTGTTTTGATCTTACTGATTTGTTTCTGAACTTATGTATGAAAAATGTTCTCTGTAAGCTCTTCAAATGAATAATTTTGCTGTGGTTTAATGTATGTGGTCTTGATTATGTTGTTGTACTGTAATACTTCATACACTTTTAGCAATCTGAAAACAGTATGATTCAACATACATGGACTTGGCTATTTTGCTCTACTGTAAAAATAACTTTACACACTTTAGCATTCTGAAAAATAATTTATTATACTTGGACTTTAGTATGTTATGTACAGTCAGGGCCGGCGCAAGGTGTTTTGACACCCGAGGCAAACTAAAATTTTTTGCCCTTTCTTCTTTCCACTCCCCTTCCATTATCACTCAGAAACTATTAAAATGACCCAATATCAATTGTAGAATAAATGACAATCA
Organism: Limulus polyphemus; assembly: GCF_000517525.1. NCBI lineage: Eukaryota > Metazoa > Arthropoda > Merostomata > Xiphosura > Limulidae > Limulus > Limulus polyphemus. Next base: position 472,495 of record NW_013666156.1, read on the forward strand.
GTTAAAGAAACTGATTTAATTTTTATTATCATGTTTTCAATACTTTTATACTGTAACTGATAAATAACTAAATTCAATGTTTATAATACATTGAAATTTAGTTCCATTTAACATTATTAAAATTTTAATGTGACTTTTAATAAGTATCTCTAAAGAAATTGGGCTTTTCTTGCTTTTGCCTTAGCAGAATCATGAAGAATTATGATAAAATTAATTTCTTTGACAGTTCTGCTCAATAGCAAATGTAGCCAGTCCTACAAGCCTTTCTTGCAACAATGAAAAATGCAAGTAATTTTTGATGAGTTTTAACTTTAGAAAACTATGCTCATTAGATGCCACAATAATTGGCAAAGTCAATAAAACTCTTTAAGTGCTACAGCAACATTTTGAGTGAAATATTTTATACTATAAATTCAAGTTCTTGAAAAAGTGTTGTACCAAGTTTTATGATAGGTGTTAATGCTATCAACTCATCATCAATTTCCAATCCATCAGTATCCATCTCTTTTGCATTTGGATCTGTTAAAATGTTCTGTAGGTTCATATAACTTGTTTTAAGCTCTGTGGACAACCTACTAAGTTTATTTATTTTATAAAGAAACTGGAAGTGTCTGTTGTGATTTTCGAGAAGAAAAAAATTCCCGCTTATAGAACAGCATGATATAACATAATGTTAAGGGACAACAAGGGACCAGTTGATCCATCGTGGGTGTCCCATCCTCTAAACTAAACTAAAAGTATTAAAAAACGATAAAAAACAAACTTAAAGCCAGCTATTATCATTCTTATATTTATCAAGTTTTCTCTTAAACTCTCTTAAATATGCTGTTTCCAAAGCATAGAAAAATTCAATTTTAAATTGTGCTTCTGGATATTTTATGAGTTCATCTTAGCTTTCATAAGTAAAAGTCTTTCTTTTTCTAAGGACATATTGAGGTAGTCTCTGGAAATGCTGTTTCTATATAACTCTCTTTCTTCTTTTAAAGCATTTTGAAAACCCTTATCAGAACAAAATTCCTCCAAAATTTTTTTATGTTCTTCCTGTATTCATTTGCATGAGGTAGGTATAAAGTGTCGTTCTGAAGAAGCTTGTTTACAATGTTAATATGATTTGAAATTTTGAACCAAATTACAATGCTTCATAGAAATCTGAATCTTTCCAGCTCTTACCAAAAATTGTAGTTTCATGTCTAGCCAAAGGATCTAAGGTATCGCTACTTGAACTTTCAATCAGCATATCGTATACTTCTCACATTTAGTACCTGAAAGATCATATAGTATCATTCCTACTTGGCTATCTTGTCTCACATAGTGGCTTCACTGTTAGGCTACTGATATTTTCTTTCGATACACATCATTGATTTGAAGACCAATTAAAAAATATGTAAGTATTCTGAATTAATCCAAAAATTGAAATTGCCTCTTTGCATGATATAGTAGCATCATTCACTAACAAATTTAAAGAATGAGCAGTGCATGTAAGGGAGAATGCCTTAGGATTCAAATCGAGAATTCTCTTCTGAATGGCTGAATGTTTCACATTTATGATGAACCCATTGTCATACCCTTTTCCACTCATATCACAAATAGGAACTTGCCATTTCTTTAACATCTTTTACCCCTGCACCAATAGATGGGTAAACCAGAAATCTTTCCACTTTTGTTGATATTTGCTTAATTGACACAAAACAAATAATTACAGACATCTGCTCAGTTCGACTAACATCTAAGGTACAGTCAAGTATTGTGGAATTTTGCTTATGAAGGGTTTCTGTTGAGTGTAATTTTTGATGTGCTTGAAAATAACATTTGCATTTATCATGTCGATCTGCATATGAAGACAGGTTTCTCCAGTCTTTATATCCTACAGTTGTGATTATTCAATTTGTTGATGAAAAAAAGCTTACAACAAAAATAGAATATTTCATTATTTTTGACTGAATAAACTCTCCAAGTTCTGTTAATCTTTTCTTCATTACAAAGGCAATGTTGAAAATGAAATGGTGCAAAGTGATGACCTGAATTGTTTTTAGATGGCAGAGTTTCTTTCTGAACAGTTATTTGCTATAACTTATCCTTTCCAACCCCTAGCCAGTTAGCAAGAACTGAAAAATATAACATCTCATTATTTGTTTGGTCTTCTGTTTGCTCGATGTTGTTATCATCAGAAAACATCTCCACATCAATATTATTTTCACCTGATTGCTGCAGTGTATGTAATTCATCATAGTTTTCTTCTCTTAAAGATTTTTCCTCTTATTTTTTGTATTGCTTTCTTTTTGGTTAGTGTTGTCATTCTCAGGTAACATCCATTGTTCTCCATCAACTTCACCATCATTAATGTTTGGTATTTTGCTTTTATTTCCTTGTTTAAAATATTTCAATTCTTGTATTCTCTAAGGTCTTCTCTTCCTATACATTGCTGCTGCTGATTTTTTTGTCCAGAGATCCTGTATTCCTGAAAAGTGCAAAATGTTAAATTTAAATATTATTTATAATAATCATAATCCTAATAGCAATCATAGTCATAATCAAAGACAAAAATAAAACAAAAGTTATTTTTATAGACTGTTTAATTAGAAGGTATAAGCTATTATTTAATAATAGTAAAATATACTGTTAATCATGTGTGAATGAATGTGATTGATTAGATATTTTTTTAGATAGATTTTGCTACTTACACGTTTAGAAGCATAATATATCTGTAATCTGAATATTTAAATAATATAATACATTAGGTTGGAGATATCAAGATTAAATAATTTAAAAAAAAAAGAATAATTTGTTGATTAAATAAAAAAAATTCTGATCCAGTTTAAAACAAATGTTCTGGTATCTTTTCATCTCAGGGGCCATTTCCAAATAAACTTCAAGCTTCACAGCAAATTTTATTTTAAAAAATGCTTCTTCGTAGCAAAAACATATTTTTCAATATTACTGTGAAACAAAACCAAAAAAGAAACAAAAACTTATCAGGAATTGGTTTAGACAATATTATTTGCCATCTTTATGTACTGATGAACAAAGCACTATAAATAAATCTCACTGGACCAACATCTGAGAGTAAATGTACAAAATAATTTATCCACAGTAAAGCTGTTACTTACTTGAGTAAGAAAAGGTTTATGTTTGAAAGTATACAGAATTAAACTACAGATTGTAACATTACATCAATCAACTTATGCACACTTGAGAACACCAAGTTCAAGTAAACTAAATCTTGTGTGTTTTATATTTCAAAAGATCTACATTGTTAAACTGAATATTCATTTTTTAACAATGGCAAATTACAATTTTAAGTTCAATGGTGTGGAAATTCCTCTTTAATTAGCAACATATTTAAAAGCCAAAAATAAGTTATAATAATGGCAAAAGGGTTAAATAACGTAATAAAAAAATCTTGTTTATTAATTTCAACAAAAACATTGACTTAAATAATGAAAGTGAACGTGTATTAGTGCAATCACAAACGTTTATCATAGGTGTTAAGAATATCACAATGGAACTTTGAAACAAACTTTCAGACATACAGTGCCTCCCCCTTAATTTGCTGCCTGTTGGGTTGTGCCGGCCCTGTCTATGGTAATACTTCACAGTCTTTTAGTATTCTGAAAAAGGTATTATTTAATATATGTGGACTTTACTATATTGTTTTAGCATAGTATTTCATAAACTTTTAGCATTCCGAAAAAACTGATTTAATATACATGGACTAAAGTATGTCGTTTTACTGTAATACTTTACACACTTTTAGCAATCTGAAAACAGTATGATTTAACTGAATGAAAATGGGGTCAGTCCATTGGGCTGACCCTGCACTAGAAAACGAATTTTGTATGTAGTTTCTAATTTACTAAGTGTATCCACACAAAATATAACATGCTTTTAGTAAAATGTGCAAGTCTGTTTTACATGAAAATCAGATGGGTTTACAAAAGTATTTGTACTTGATATATGCCTGTTAATTAAAGACTGATTCAGACTCTGAGAAGTCAGAGTACAAGGTGATATTCATGTGAAGAATAAAAAATACTTTTGTTCATCATACAGTCTGCATATTTCAGTTGCATAACCTTTAAATCCTTTGAAATACATATCTTAGAATATTTTTTACTATCCTTGTGTATTGTATCTGGTGTTTGCTCTACTATGAACTGTTGTTAAATTTTGATAAGTTTGAATTCAAACACATCTTGTTGAATGGCACTGTGTAGAAGGTTGTTACATGTGTAGTTTGACCACTACCTGTGCATATAGGGTTAATATACATGGACTTTATACAATATAAAATTACGAGTATCCGTTGAGAATACAGTTAACCATGTCTTGTGATTATTATTCTCTATTTGAGGTTTTTATTATTACAGGCCTTTATTCTCATCCTTTTATGATTTCACAGTATATGTGGTCTGAATAATAATTAATGAAGTACAGTTTTAAAAATAGGTACTTGCAAGGTTTAACTATCATTGTATAGAGCAGAATGTAAACTATTTAAGCCAATTAATAGTTTTGTTTTGAGTTCACTTACTGATTATAAGTATTCTTTTATTACAAGTTTATAGCTTTACAGTAAGGAAGAATATTTTTAAAACAGGTACTATGTTTCAATCACTGATGGGATCATTCTTAAGTACACAAGTTTTAACAGTAAAGAAGGTTTTAGTACTTAAATCAAGATTCAACAATCTAACAATGTTCCTAAATTTTAGAATTGAAAGTAGTTACTTATGCATGTGGATATCAATCTGCGTGAATTGATGTATTATATATTTATGGCTGAACAGAAAAAACAAACAAAGTGAATAAATATGAAAATGTGGAAATTTGCTAAATATTTGCATAAGATTAGGAAGGTCTCGGGAAGTAACGATCAAATACATATAGAAGTGTGCCTCGGTATATGTCAGTTATGGGATTATTTGACTTTATTAATAAGGCTTCTCTGATTTTTCTTTGTGTTTTAGTATGGTGAAATTTTGTTCATATGTTCATGGACTTGGGAAGGAGGGTTTTGGTGTTCTTTTAACCAGATGTTCATGTTACATCCTATTTCACCTATGTAAAAGGCTGGGAAATTGTTATGCTTCAGTTTGTAAATGTTCCCTGGGAGGGTGAGTTTGTTATATAATTTTCTTAAACGTGTTTAATTTTAATTTCAGAGGTGAAAATGAATCTAGTCATTACATTAAGGCTATAATTATGTTGTAGTCTTTTCCAAGTTTCTGATAGAAATATACTAATAGTTTATATTCATAAGATAATGCAAGTGATTAGGTTTCCTTTGTTTTGTGGAGTGTCTTTTGAGTTTGTGTATTGAACATGTCTGTGTTTTTTAGATTTATTAGTAATTTGTGCAATTACTATTGTAGGGAATTGGTTTATGTTAGTAAAGCATTGAGTTAATCGTGCAACTTCTTCATAAGTGTTTTCTGTGGTGTATATAGTGTATAATAAATTCTGATAAGAACTTTACCTCTCTCACATATAGCTTTCCAAATTCAATGATGCTCTCTATATGGTTAATATTCACTCAACCACTAGCCTTAAAACTCCCACCTAAAATTACTCATTTCTGTGTAATATTGCTGTGCAGTTGTATCCAAATGAGCATGAGACAACCCTCCACCAATAGGAGCGTGACACATCCTTCTAGTGCAGCTGACTCCCTCTGTACTGATTATTCCATCATCACTTGATTTGATTTTTTTAATTTATTTATTTTTATTTTTTGTAGAAGTATCTACAAAGACATTAACTGTTGTGCAAAATATTAGTTGTTGGATTTTCATTTTCTGCACCTGCAGATTTTGTGGCCTATTATTTCCACATTATTATTTTACAAGTGTCAGTAACTTCGACTTTGTCTGGTGTTGGACAACATGACATTGTTCATGCTATACTAACAACTAAAATGGTGTTCGGTTTGTCTTTGTCTGTTGAGGAGGTGATGGCTTTTGTGAAACAGGTGATGCAGGTTTGCATAAAGCCTGAACCTTCTTCTGAGCCTAAAATACCTCTACCTATGTTTCCCATTCATGATAGAAGGAATGTTTCTATTTTTTTCTCACCAAGTACCTTTGCCTAATCTTATACCCATGCTGTCTTGAATCTACCTAAGCCTTTTTCATAATTTTGGGACAAGGTTTCTCAGGTATGTTATTTTCTTTCTCTCTCTTTTACTTTGTAATTTGTTCCCTGCTTCTTACTTTTCTATTTTTACTTCCTCTACAGATATTCAAGTCCATTGACTCGCAATCTGAGGGTCATGGGTTCGAATCCCTGTCCAACCAAACATGTGCACTCTTTCAGCCGTGGGGGCATTACAATGTGACGGTCAATCCCACTATTTGTTGGTAAAAGAGTAGCCCAGGAGTTAACAGTGGGTGGTGATGACTAGCTGCCTTCCCTTTAGTCTTTCACTGCTAAAGTAGGGACGGCTAGTGCAGATAGCCCTTGTGTTGCTTTGCACGAAATTCAAAACAAACCAAACCAATTCAAGTTCATCTTTGATTACTTTTATCCAAATTTTGGTTTATGCGTGCTTGGTCCTCCTTTCTTTGTTACCTCATATAGCTGGGCTTAACAGTGAGCTGTACTACCTTTCTTAAGCTCCCAAGCTCTGCAGTCTTTTCTTTAGACTTGGAGGTCAGTTCCTCTGTCTTTTGTTTGACTTTCTTAAGCTTAATTTTTTCTGCCATTTTCATACACTCTCTACCCTTTTACATTATTTTTTCCTCCATTCATCTTTCTTTGGTAATTTACTATTCTTCTGAGAGGTTTTTGGATGATACTTGTTCTCTACAGTGATGTATTTATCTTCCTTAGCCTTATAATTTTGTGTATGTTTGTTCTGTTGCTAGAATCTGTTGGGGCAAGACAACCTTTGTACTCAAGTGCTTTTGCCTCTCTTTTATATCAGATACCTCCATCTGGCTCCTTTCTTCTGCCAGTGTGACTTTACTGGAGTGTCTGATTCTCTGGAGTCACATATTGGGGCTGTTTGCCAATGTTTTTCCTTATTTTCACTTTTTTTTTGTCTCTCCCATGCCCCTTTTTTATCTCTTTGTCTCCTGTCCTCCTGCTTCTTCTACTCTCACTATCCCCACTTTTTATTCCTGTGTTCCCATCCATCCTTCCATTGCTCATAGACTTCAGTTCAGTTTGTCTCAGCGATGACTGTCCTATAGGCCCAGTTTGGTTTGAATACCCTTGCCCTCTTGTTTGTGGCCAGTTATTGTATACTGGGACTTCTGTCAGAGAGCTTTACCTTTCATCGTTTTTTCCTCTCCTTCTCCGCTGTCTCCTATTTCTGTTACTTTCCCTTCTCCAAGTGATCTTGTTTTTACTAATGTCTGTTTGTGACAGGGTTGTATCTTTTGGTTAAATACACTATCAAATGGGTTTTTCAACATTCTCCAGGATTTTATTCCCCTATTTTTGTTGTTTCCAAGGGAACAGGGAATTGGCATCTGGTCATAGATAATTCAAGTCTCAGTCGGTTTCTCAGCCTCCCTCAATTTACCATGGAGACCTTTCTTACCCCTACAATTGTTTTTCGCTCTTGGTTTTTGGATGACCGAGGTGGATGTTTAAAATGCTTATTTCCATCATTATTTCCCCATTTAGCTCTGTCCTAACAAACTGCCTACAGCCATTCTTTTCTCCTCCTTCAGGAGGCAGCTCTTCTTGGTTGGTTGGGCAAAACGGAGAAGCCTCATCTCACACCTACCCAATATCTAATTACTTTGGATGTGTTTTCAATTCTTTTCTCAGCAAGGACCAGCATTTCTTTTTTTTTGTGAGACATGTAGCAATTGGTTTCGCCTGCTTTGTTCTCCTTTTTTCCCTGCATAAGAGGTTCTCTCTCTCTTTTGAGGAGTTGGGCTTCCATGGAATCCATTATCCCCTTGGGTCATGCTCAGATGGTATGTTTACAGTGGATGTTTCATAGAATCTACTCATTCATTTTCTTCCTTCCTTAATCACTGAATTCACCTAGTAACTCAACAACACCATTACCACACAGGGTGTTACTCTTCCTACCTCTCATTCAGATCTCCATCTTTTTACAGGTGCTTTCATGATGAGATGGGAAGCGTATTTCGACTCTGGAAATTTCAAGTTGATGGTCTGCAGATGAATTGAACATTTGACAGCACGTCGATTTTTAGAACACTTTCTACTGGTGGTATGTGGCCATCTACTTATCACCAATATGGACAACTCCACAGTTATTTCTTAGTTTCATTGCCAGAAGGGCTCTCAGTCACTCACATTCTCTGTTACCACACCCTTGACTTTTTCTACTGGGCCCATTCCCTACAAGTATGGCTGTGGGCTTGTCATTTTCTAGGAGCCCTAAATGTTATTGTGGATCCTTTATCAAGGCCCAACAGGATATTCCCTATGGAGTAGTCCCTTAATTCTCATGTTTTCAAGTGGGCTTGCTCTTGTTTGGACACTCCTTTATATGAATGAGTATTGTTTTGCAAGACATGAGAAGAAATACTCGGATAAATGATGATAAAGAATGAAGAGCACGGATTTCAGTTCGACAAAGATGAATGATGGTATCAAGAATTTTTAGTTCTCTTTCTGGAAGTGTCCATTTGTGCTGTCTTACCTCCAGTGACTTAAAAAAATCCTGCATAGTCAGATGTGGTATCATCAAAAGTATTGGTGTTTATAGCGAGAAGGTCAGTGGTAGCTGTTTGATTGTTTGTTTCATTCCTGATGTTGGTGAGTGTTCTATCAACAGTAGTTTTAGTAAAAAAATTTTATTTCAGTTGGCAGCATCTGAAAAATCTTTCTATATCAGCTTTAAGAGTGTATTCAACAGTTTGAGTATGAGAAGGCACAAAACATAGTCCTTTGGAAAGCACGCTTTGTTCGATATTGGAAAGGGGAAGATTATTAGGAATAGTTAAAACACCTTTATTGAAGTCCTTTTGTGAGATTCTGGTTATGATAATACCAAGTTTATTCAATTTGATAAGTTTTGGTTGTTCAAAGTATCATGGTTAACAATGTTGAGCTGATAAATGTGTTGTTCAATTCTGGTAGCCACTGAAATTTCACAAATCAGGTGTAGATTTCATAGGGAATTTTCCATTTCGCTTGATTTTTTGTCTCATACTTTACAAAAGCTGTTGTAGGTAGCTCTCATCAGATATAGAGATCAATGTAATTTAGTGCTAATAAAGTTCTCAAAATTTTGATTGTGCATTTGAGGTAATAAAAAATGATGTTGACAGTTTTGCAAAAATAATATGTGGCTACTGAATCTCTTCTTGGATAATGTGGAAGTGAAAAGGCTCAATCTTGTTCAAAAACTATCTGTTGGAAAAGACTAAAGGAAGATTAGCTTATCTTTTCTGAGGTTGTTGAACATGGACATGATAGATGGCATGAGTAAGGTGCAGTAGATGATAAAAATTATTGGATGAGTGTTCTTCTACAATATGTGAGAAGAAAAGCTTATAGACTCACTTACCATAAAATCAAACTTACGCTTTTCTGGTCTTCTGTTTTGTATCCATCAGTTCTAGTAATAGATGCATTCATTCATGACTGTACTGACCTCTTTCTCTATGCTCGTCTCCTCCCTCATTCAGGACACTTCTTGTCAGGTCCTTCTGGTAACTCTGTATTGGTTAGCTCGACCTTGATTTCCTCTATTGAACCATCTCTGATCCTCCACATCTCTTCCCATACCTCTCTCCCATTATCTTCTTCTTCAACCCCAGTTTCTATTTTCTATCCAGCTGTGTTGTCACTCTAACTTTTCAAGAGTGAGTTTTGTCTGGTTTCTTGCAAGATGTTTTGGACTCTCTTCATATGCATTCTTTCTTCTTTCTCTTTATATTTCTTCTTCTTCCATCCTTGTCTGTCAACAAAAAATGACTTATTTTTCACAGTTGGTCACTGCATCATTCTTTCTCCCCTTCTTGTCCTTCTGTTTCTCATTTTTTGGAATTCTTCATATGGCACTTCCTTCAAGGTTTATCAATATTGACCATGGATGGTTATCTGGCAGCTCTCTCTACCACTTTCTGGTTTTCCCAATACCACCATGTTTTCTCCTCCCCCAGTCCTCACTATGCTATTCTGTTCTTTTCAGTACCTTTGTCATTTCTGTCCTTCTACCCTTCCCAATTGGGACCTAACTGTTGTCATCTATGCCCTTACCCTTCCTCTTTTTGAATCTTTGGCTTCCTGCTCCTTTTACCACCTCTCACTTAAAAGCTTTTCCTCCTTTTTTCCTGTTGTTGTTGATATTCTGACATGTATTCCATCAATTCTTTTGTGCCTTTCTCTCGAAAACATCTGGCACATTCACTCCTATATCTCTCCCATCTATTTCTCAACTTTATTCTCACTCTCATCCTGATTGCCTACTCTGTCTTGTCTGTGTGGTCTGTTGTTATTTGACTCACACTGCTTCTTTTTGTGATTCTCATTCCTTGGAGTCGCTCTTCCACTGGCAATATTTTCCCCCATTACCTTTTCTGGATGGCTTTGTCAACTCTTCCATATAGCATGTTCTTTGTTGGATGAGGAAGCTCGTCGATGCTTTCAGGTGACTTCTCATCAAATCCGACACCTTACTTTCTCTCTCTGATTGCTCGCTTCCATTCATCCATTGCAGGAGATTGTTCAGGCTGGCTTGTGGATTACCCCTCATACTTTTGTCACACACTATCTTCATCATCTGGCCATTTCGTCTTCTTTGGGTTACAAGCTTCCTTCAGTCACCATTCTACATACATCTTATTGGTTCTGACTGGGTAAGTTCTTTTTCTAAAAAAGTCTTACCTTTCTAGGGTCCTTCTCATAGCTCACTGGATTTTACTCTGTGGCAAGTGTTGCCTGCCAGAATATACTTTTCCTAAATCTGCACAATGTAGGGCAGAATTCCACAGACTGCTGAAAGTCTCATTGCAGTGCATAATTTCCTAAACAAACCCCAAAGCATGAAAAGGATAGATGCCCATCTTCCATGCCTAGTTGAATAAACTAGTTCTGGCCTGCTTTTAAAGATAAGATTTTTTTGTGGTCACTCAATGCACTGTCTTACGGTGTTGTGTTCCTATGGGCTTCCCAATACTTTCACACCCATTTTTCTTCTAATGGAGCACAAGAGTCCTTACCACTCACTAATTCCTAGCTACTGGGGTGGTGGACCATGGAGATTCCTTCTGACTGTGGCTAATTCTACTCAATAGAGAATAGGTCAGTGGTGTTCTGTTAACGTTACTGGTAGGTATTTTTTCCTACTGCAAATTGGGTAAAAATTACCTGATGCTGCATGGTTTTGAACTGAAATTAACACACCTCTGGCTGGATTTCTCACATCCTACTGCTGCTCGGATGTCAGATTCCTAGGTGGTCTAGTGTTGGATAGGTGTAGGACCAGCTAACATAAGCCCTCACTCATAAAGATGATAGAGACCCCCCTTCTACTGTAGACCAGATGAAAAATACCCAGTGCTGCCTGGTTTTGGATTTGAATTGACTCTCCACTTATGGCTGGCTTTCTCCCATCCTATTGCTACCCAAATTTAGGATTCCTGGGTAGTCTGGTGTTGGATATGTGTAGGACCAGCCAACATGAACACTCCATCTGTTTGCAGAATGGATGCTTCTTTTTTCCTTCTACATCTCTGGGATTGAGGTGAAGTTGGTAAGGATCCTCCCCCTACTGCAGACTGAATGAAAAATACCTGATGCAACCTAGTTTTTAACAGAAGTTGACCCACCATGTATGGTCTGACATGCCCTAGCCACACTACACCAATTGGCACGTCTATGATTTTGCATTATGGACCGTACTTGTTTTCAGCCCAACCTAGCAACACATCTCATCTTTACAGGTGAAGAGTGTACCCTGGTATGTTTGAGGTGTTCCCCTATACTGTTCCATGGTTGAGGCTGTCACACTCCATGGGCTATCTCCCTTTGGGCTCTTCCAAAAAGGTGCTCATCTAGGTAACTTTTGCAATGTGAGGTGCTAGCTATATGTGTGTGGAGGTAAGGTATCGTATTGGAAGTTAACATTTTCCAACACTGAAAATGTATTTCTGATAGATAGCTCCACTCACACTTCCCATTCATCCTCCCCATTTTCAGTGCACTTTTTCTTGCCTAATCTTGAAGTGATGATTGAATAATCAGTTTAGAGGGAGTCAGCTGCAATAGGAGAGTGTGTCACACTTTTATTGGTGGAGAATTGTCGCATGCTCATTTGCATGCAACAGTGCAACAACATCACATGCAAACGTGGGATTTTTAGGTGGGAGTTTCAAGGCTAGTGGTAATCAAAATTGTGCATATAGAGGGCAGCACTGAATCAGGAAATCTTATGTGAGTGGAGGTATCTATTGGAAATACAATTTTTCAATGTTGGAAAATGTTAACTTTAGGAGACTTTTTAGAGTGCTTAGGCTTCTGGTGGATTACATGAAAATGTAATTTCTGTTGTATGTATTTTTTCTATGAATTTTAATGATGAAGCCTTGTGGTTTGTGTGATGTTAACATTTAAAAAATTTATTGTTTACTTATTTTCATTTCCAACTGTGAATTGTGTGTCTTTGTGTAGGTTGCTCATGTGTTAAAGGAATTTTATTTGCTCATCTTGACAAGTAAAGCTGTTTTGAAAGTCTAAGGTGAAAGGAATTATTTTTTCTGAAGTGTCTTAGGACAGAATTTTTGAAATTTCACAGTATAAATAATGATAGAAAAAATTAGTCAAATTATATTACCTTTTTTGCAACCAAAACCAGATACTGCTTCAAAAGGTTAGACTACTAAGTTTCATGCAATTTGAATAAGTATTTCCACTGTGACAAGAAGAAAAATCAATGGATATTAGTGACATCTTACCGATAAAGAAAGACCCAAGCTTGTATGTCAGACATTTCATATTTATTTGAGAAAATATATGTTTACAAGTATCTTCTTTTTACACTTTCTGGGCTTGGCTGATAATGTGGAAAACTTGAGTTTCATCATAGTAGCTTTAATTAGTACCTTTCAAAAGATGTAGGTTAGTGAAAGGACAAGTCAACTTTGTTGAAGTTCTTAACATACTGCCAGGAAACCAGTAATGTATATTTGTGTAAAAACCTTTATGCAAACAGTATATATATATATATGAAAACTCTGTACAACAATTGTTTGTGTAGTTGTATGATAGGTCAGAGGTAGAAATGTAAATTTTGTTACTAAAATGTTTTTGACACATTCATATGTTTTAAGTGTTGTAATTTCAATATATTTTTCTTCGTGAATTTTTGTCAATTTTTACATATTTTATGCACATATTGGTAAAAATATTGTAGGCTGGTGAATTTTTATGATATTGTATTTTGTGGTTTCAAATGTAAGCAAAAAACTGTTGCATTAAATTTGTAGTGTTTTAAATTGTGATAAAGATTGATAAAATTAAATTTCTAGTGTAGTTTTATTTTAAATCTTTTACGTATTAAAACTTGTAGATGCAGCAGTCAGTCTGAATGGAGTTTGGTGTTATGTATATATGATTTGCATCAAGTTTGCCATTTAAAAAACTGAATGTCAAATAAAGAGTTTATACTCAAGTGTGTTGTATTTTATTTTTGACAGCTTACAGCAGCACTTTTGTCCACTATGGCACAATCATTATTAGTCAGCATCACTTTCTAAGAGATTAATTTATTCATTTGGAGTGTTGTAAAGTATACTGAAAAAAGAAAAGAAACAGTAAAACTATAATGAGGAACACCACATCTAAAATTCAAGGATTCATAATTATCAAGTTTTTCAATTTACAATTGTTCTTCCATCAGAAAACTTTCAAAATAGATTAGAGAAAATGTTTAAAGCTTTTGTAAGGAAATTAAACTTTCATTAGTTAAAGGATGTTTTTTAGTATTTTAAAATATACAGGAGTTAAAAATGTTTGAAATATCTTGGAAAGTACAGAGAAAACAAGAAATAGTGCAAAATTCCATAAATCTGTAAAATTATACAAGAAAAAAAATTAAAAAAAAAGAAAATTGTCTATAATACATTGTATATATTCTATTTTCATATATCTTACTATCCATCCATATTGAAGTGAATTTTCAGTAAATGTTTTCATAATTTCCAAACACTTGTTTTATTTTTGTAAACTTTACAGAAAAATTGTGTTATGATTATAATAAATCATTTTTCTCTAGTGCTTGTGTTTGTAGATAGCTGATTTTCTTTTAAATTCTTGCAGTGTCTTAAAACTCAGATGCATATTTATCAAGTACATTTCTGAATCAACTGAAAATTTAAATATCTGAAATATAGTTATTAAAGTTTAATAGTTACTGTTCATTATTGATGCTTTCAATATTGTCAGTCTAAGGGACTGAGCTTGGCCTAGTGGTTGTAATGCTGGGTTGTGAATTAGACACACACACACTGCACATTCAGCTACGGATGCATTATAAGAATGACAGTTTATCCCATTATTCATTTCAAAATTGTACAATGCACTTGTGGTAGCAGGTGCTGTTGACTGGTTGTCTTTCATCTAGTTAGTAGTTCAAAAACAGGGACAGCTATACCTAATTGTTCCCAACCTAATCATTTTGACCCATATGCACATAAGGGGGGGGGGTCAGAACTTTGATGGGGACCCAGGGCTCCTAGGTTTTGTGGGGCTCCTCTATGTGTATTACGTTTTACCTTTTACTGATGTAACACCACCTTGCACAATTATAAACACTGGTCTGAATTCAAATTAGAACTTTTTTATATTGTATAAAATCTTTTGAAATACACATATTGATTAAATTATTTATTAATTTGGAATACACAATGGGATTTACAGAGGTGACAAGAGTCAAAATGTAATGCTTGATATATATATATATATCATTACAGTATAACTCATGCAGTCTCCTTCAGCAAAAAACATGCTCATTAGGAACATGTCAAACAAAGTGCAAATAGAAAGCCAACAATATCCCAAAAATCTTCAACCAAATTAATAATAATGATTATGAAATTTGCAATGAAAACATGCACTTTATATGAAATATTTCAAGTAAACAGATCAATAACATACCAGTCCATGAGACACAATCATTGGAAATGTATTGCCTACCAACAAGAACTGAATACAAATCATTTGTATGGACAAACTAAAAATCTTAGTACACTGAATGAAATACTGTTTCAGTTATTTCCTTACTTATTTTGTATGTGCTCTGTAACTGCAGTTTTGGTTGGTCATTTTTGTTTATCATTTGTTTTTGTTGCAATATCCCTTGCGATAAATAGATTAGTAAGAAAGTTTTGCATTAGTCAAAAAAGAAATGGGCAGCATGATTTCATACAAGCAGACCTATACTTTTTGAATATTATACTTATCTTTAGAAAAATAAGAATAGTATAATAATGAATTAAGTGAGGAACACAGCTTTTCAAATGAAGTTGTCATTGATATTTTAAATAGGGTTCTCTTTGAATGCAAAGCCACATTTTATCAGGCAGTTGCTGCTTTAATAAATATGCTGATAAAATGGCTGTGCTTTATCTTGATCTGTAATGTCATATGCTACTTTTTATACATTGTATTGTAAATTATAATGTATATATATTTCTTATGGGCATTAAAGCCCCTGCATTAATCAGACCCTGTGCACGTAACATGGTATTCAGGTTGAACATACAAATTTCTGTGTAAAAATGCTTAAATATTATCTTTGTCAAAGTTAATGGTAAAATTTAATTAGCAAATTTTAACTTTACTGTCATTACATAATAGACAAAAAATATATTACTTGTGAATCCATTTCAAACACAGGACTCTTAATTTCAATAAAAAAGTTAATCATCGAAATTAAATTGAAGTTATGTAGTCACATCTTTACTTGAGCTATTTTCAAAAATGAATTTTAAGTATTCAAATTCATATTTTAAATTGCACGTACTATGATACATTTTTTTGGGGCCATGACAAAATAATTGTTCACTTGTAATAAGTCATTAAAAGCACTGCCAATGTATATATATAAAGACATGCATGAATTAGTTAACAGTGAAATTTTACCAGACATTTTAATGATAAAAAAAAAATAGTTTACAGTGATTTACTATCAGGTCAATAATAACTAGATAAGAGTTTAGCTTATAGTACACAGTAGGTGGTAATGGTCCTTAGAAAAATTACAAAAGAAGTGTGTGGTTTTGGTTTGCATGGTAGTTTATGTTCAGTACTAAAATATTAAGCATAAAAAGTTCACTTTGGATCATATAACATTGTGTAATCAATATTTTTAGGCCTTTCTCTGTTTTTAACTATATGATGATATAAATAAGGTATAAATGCCACCATTGTTTCTTAGACTGGTAACCAGTATTTTCTCTCATTTTTGGCAATACAGTCTCCTACAGTTACCTTAGATTATTTGGTCTATCTTTTTGCAATATTACTTTTCAGCTAGTGACACAAGTTTTGAATTGAATTGGTATTAGGACTTTGGATTGGCTGTTTCATAATTTTTATATCATCAGCTGCATCCTTTTCCTTTAAATATTTTGTACTCCACAGTAAAACATCAAACCTAATTGAGCAATGATCACTTGCAATCATATGTTCCCCAATTTCCACCTTGGCTTGAATCAGTCAACTATGGCTCATTACCAAGGCATTTAAGTAGATAAGAGCTGATAAGGACAGTCGATCTGCATAATAATAATATCGAATAATGAATTTGACAAATTGTCATAACATTATTCACATACCTAAATTAACTTAGGTTACTATATGGTGGAGTAAAATGGACTGAATGGATAATCTTGAATTTTATATATATATATTTTGTAGTAATTGGATGCCACACTTATTTTCATTACAAAAAAGTATAATAATTTTTGAATTACCTTTGAAAAACTGAAAATTTGTTTTATTTACATAGACAATTACTTATACCTTTTAGAAAGTGTGCAAGTTGAATGAACATATAAATTGAACATTTAGCAATGATAGAGAGTAAAAAGCCTGAAGAAGTTATAAAAATTCTGTAGTTTATTCAGAGTTTTAACTGTCATTTTCTATTAGCTATATGAAACAAGTGGAGGATAAATATGTGAAAATGTTCATTTTGTCATGACTATCAGTGTGAAGAGTAAACTTCATATTTCATATCAAAATGAAAACAAATAATTAAAATGCTACAAAATGACAAAAAAGTCATAATTATATGTGTTAAAGATGAACTGCATAGCTTTTATCAAAGGCAGAACAAAAAATAAATTCTAAAAAATTAAAATAATCTATTTTGTTATAAAGGTAATGGCTCACAATGGACTTGAACCCTTCTTTTATGAAAAGATTTGTTCATGTTTAGTATTGTGAACACTACATGCACGTAGAACACACAACTTATTCTAAGTTTTCAACTTTCCAACTGTCTAGAACAAGAGTTTAGTTTTAAAAAATCTGATAAGGATATTCATAATGTTCTATTACAAATACAATTATAATCTTTCTTTTGGTGTTTATAATAATTAAGTCAGCACCGTAACAATTCTTGTTTTCCTTGAGAGCTTATATAGATAGTGTTCAGAAAGGAGAGAGAAAACACCTAGAATGAAGGCTAATTATAAAAAACGACAGTTTCCTGTGAATTAAACTTTATGTACTGTAAAAATTCATATAGGTTACAGGCTAGTTGTGATTAGTTGAAACTATGTTACTGAACTTTATAATTGCTGAATAAAAATTTACAGTAATATGAGTATTTTATTATGAAATGTTAGTAATTTTCTTTATTCACCACAAGTAATCAACATTTATATTTGTTAAAGAATAAATAACATTACTAATTAATTCTTACACATTCAAAAGACACAATATTTGAAAGATAATAATTGTTTCTTATCAAATCATTAAAAAGAGAGCATTCATGTTACCTATTGTTAAGTATGTGTATTAATACAGGTTACTTGTTGTGGTATTACAAGCACCATATACATAAATTGCCATTCATTTGTATAAGACATTTGTCTTATTTGGTAGTTTGCCTCTATTATGATTACTGATGGTGGGTGGAATTTGTTTAGAAGTCGTCTAATAGATGGGGAAGGTTTTTTTTGCTAAAATGTATAATTCTGTTTTTAAAAAATACAATAAAAAGATTATTTTGTCATGTTTCAGATCAAATATTTTAAAAACAATCTTACTTTACTATGACATCATGCTATGCCATATTTTATTATCAGATACAATGTGATTCAAAGTGATAAGTAATTATTTAAAACTTTTTTTTAACCTGACATTTGTCTAAAATCATTTTGTTTTTCTTAAAAGAACGTTCTGTTAAACTTGATAATCTAAGATGTTAGTCGGTTGAGACAACAGTAGTGTCTAAGATGTCAGATGAGGCAACAGTAGTGGAACTTTAAGGTATGAGATATATATCTTTAAAAGGTGCATGTAAGAAGTTAATTACCATAATAAAAACTAGTATCAGTATTTCGTATCAAAGTGGTCACCATACAGAAGACAGGTTATGCTGTAACACTATATGTGAAGTGTGGTAATGTGTGCCATGTTAATACAAATAAGAAAAGAGATCTTTCAGCAAGCACTTGCCCTCCATTGCTTTTCAGAAAGTTTTTTGAATCAAAGTTGAAAGGATAAAACAATGTATCCCAGTCCGTGATGTTAAAACTGTGATTTGTACCGTGAAGAGTGACTGTGTAAAAATAGAAAATCACAAGTATGTTATTCGTGTCTCAATCAGTCTTCCTCTCTCTCTCTACAAATATATATATATATGCTACACATACACTCAACAGTTGTATTGTCTATGTCTCAATTGCTTGGATTGGACATGGCCAAACTGTTAGTGTTCCTGAACTGTGAATCTACAAGTCAGATCCCACTATTTGGTCAGACAAGAGTAGCCTAACAGTTGGAAATGGAGGCTATTGACTAACACCTTTCCTGCTGGTCTTTCTTTGAAGAAAAAGTAAAATGTAGAGGAAAGTATAATGTAGGAACAAAGTTCAGAAGTATTTTTTAATAGTAGGCTAACCTGTTACTATTGTAATGCTAAACTATAAGAAATAATATAGAAGACTTTAGAACACTGGTCATAATGAAGGATTTTGATGTATCAGGAATAA
This sequence comes from Limulus polyphemus, assembly GCF_000517525.1. Classification (NCBI taxonomy): domain Eukaryota; kingdom Metazoa; phylum Arthropoda; class Merostomata; order Xiphosura; family Limulidae; genus Limulus; species Limulus polyphemus. Next base: position 491,652 of record NW_013666156.1, read on the forward strand.
CTAAGACTTGGTTAAATGTAGACTATTTTGATGACAGAAATTTCTGTGAAATATGGGGTTATAGATTATTTATTAGTGTTAGAGTACTAAAAAGAGGGAAGGACTGGCTTTATGTGTAAAATTTAAGTTACTTCCTGTTCAAGTTGAGGATATCAAAGCTAATAGCAGTGAGGTTGAATCTGTTTGGGTTTCTGTTAGTGGCTCTAAAGGGAAAATACTTTTGGTTGGAATGTATTACAGACTATCAGATGAAAATATAGAAATTAGTAAGAAACTCCCAATAAAGAATTTGGTTGTTAATGAGGTCATGGTTATGGGGTAATTTAATTTCAGGCATGTATATTAGACTGGAAAATGTTAAAATCAATTCACGAAGGAGACAGATTTGTAGAAACTGTTCAAGATGGTTTTCTTCACTAATTGGTCAGGGAACCTACTACAAACAGTGCAATTTTAGATACATTGTTAACTTTAATATAGAAATGGTTGACAGGGTGGAAATTTGGGGAACATGTGGTTGCAAGTGATCATTACTCAATTATGTTTGATGTTTTGCTGCATGAGGAGATAAGAAATAATCAGATTGTTGATACAGATTTAAACAAAAAGCTAATTTTTGAAGGGAGTAACAAGGATTATTTGTTGTGAATTGGGCAACTGAATTAATTAGGGATACTGATCAAATATGGAAAAAAGTTTAAAAATGCATTTTTAAATATTCAAGATAGATATGTTCCTCATAAAAACAAGAAGAGGTGGCTGCAAGTAAAAACCAGGTTATCTGACAAGAGTATAAAGGATAAAATTAAAGAAAAGCATTAGAGTTTTAAGAAATTTAAATTGACTGCTATGATGGGGGATTTAGAGGATTATAGAATACCAAGACAGTTGGTCAAACAGGAAATTAAGAAATTGAAAAGCATATATGGAAATGGCTAGTTGAAAAATTAAAAGTTAGTTGTAAGGAATTCTTTAAATACATTAAAGGGTAAGCAAAATGTTTGGATTAAAGTAGAGCCTTGAAGGGATGACACAGGAAGGCTCATATCTGGTGATTATGAGATAGTTGGGTTATTAAATTCTTTTTCGTTCAATTTTTACTAATGAAGATGTAAGCAATACTTCTTATCCTGAACAGTTGCTAGATGGAAACAAGATTATAACGTTCATTTTAAGATTGTTGAGAAAAAAAAGCTGGAAAGTTTAACAAATTATAAAGCTCCTGGGCTAGATAACACATTTGGAGTATTGTGTTCAGTCTTGGGTGCTTTACCAAAGGAAGGAAATTGAAATGTTGTAAGCAGTTAAGAGGAGGGCTAGTAGGATGATATCTGGTATGGAAAGGTTAAAATGTCTGAAATCATTTTCTCTTGAAAAAAGAAGTATCAGAGAAAATCTTATTAAGGAGTTTAAGATTATTAAGGGAATTGATAGTATTGATAAATCATCATTTTTTGTACTTAGGGGACATAAATATATATTTGGGCAAGGTAGGAGTCAGCTTCAACTGAGACAGTTATGTTTTTCTAACAGGATGATTGTCCTTTGAAATTGGTTGCCTTCAGATTTGGTGGATGCAGTAAATCTAAGGGAGTTTAAGGGAAGGCTTGATAAATATTTGAAAGACAAAGACTGACTTTGAGTGTTTTATTTTTATTTTAAAGCTTAGTTTAATGGTGAGATAATCCAGATCGGACAAAAAGGTGCCTTGTTGCCCTTAAATTGTATGTTGTCTATATATATATATATATATATATATATGTAAATATGTTGATTATTCTAAAAATCTACAAAAATTTGTTTGTGAACCCCTATTCAAGCATATAGTTTATTTTTTTTTGAAAATGTCTTATCCATATGTTTATTCTAGTTTATTAACTCATAATTTTGGAATTCTACTATTACACATTATACCCTGTAATTTGTAATTTCTTACAACAGTTACTACAGATATTAAAGTTTCATTTGTCTCCTTACACATTTCTCCTTTAAGTTGCATCATTGAAACTGAAGAGGTTAACTTGGTCAATACTACAAAATCTATTAATGTAAGGAGGTTTGTCTTAAGTGATTTTAAAATTATTAGCTTGTAATCTCTACTGTTTTAGCAGAAACAACAAGAGCTATGTATTTTTAAAATTACAATAATCTTGGTAACAGTTGTTTCCCAGGTATTTGATAACAGTTTTATATAAAATATTATGTTTTTTTATGTTTATTTTTCGTTATAAAACCCAGAGAATTATAAAAGAAAGACTGTGTTTGAAGCTACGAATTCTACACAACCAGAAGAAAAAAGGTAAGCATAAACATTGCAATAAAGGTTGCAATTATTTTTGGTATTAATTGCTGATGTTTAGAACTTAATTATGTTTATTGTGTTAATAGTTTTAGTATTGTGTCTCCACACATGGATTGTAACAGTTTTGACTTCTTAATTTCTTATTTTTATTAATTTTCTTTTTACATAAGAATGGTGATTATAACATCTGATTATAAAAGTAATTTAAATGCAATCTCATATTTATACACGACAGATTGCTTGTACTTCTCTACATTATTATTGCACAGTTAAACTATACAATATGAAATTGTATACTCATATGTGTGTTATTTGCTGTGTTAGTGAAAATATACCATAGACACTGACATGAAGACTGATATAATCCTGTAGCTGTTGTATCTTTGCTGTTGAGTTTGGTGTTCTCATACTTACCACAGCTATAGTAAAACATCATCTGTCTTCCTGTCAAGTGTGGGTTGGCTTGCAGCATTTTAACATCATTACTATAACTCTGGTGTTCTCAGAATTAAGGAAACTACAGCCATACATAGATTGAAACCTGTCTCCAGTAAAAATTATGTCAGAAAGCTATTCTTAACTTTATAATATTATTTATGTTTTATTAAGGCTTTAGACAACTTTTTATTGAAAAAAATAAACTAAATTTTCATTATCAAATGCTTTAATTTTCAGTTTAAATGAACTTATTGAACATTTTTTCTCTTAGAGTGTTAACATCAGGGCTGTTATAAAATATATCAGAAAAGCAGGGTTTTGTTAACTTGAAATAGTTTTTGAATTTTTATGGGAGTTTTCATGAAGAAGTCATATTTTTCTTTAGTAAGGTCCTTGATCAAAGAAGAAAAAAGGATGAAGAAAGTTGGGCCAAACACATGAATGAGAATGATGAAAAACAGAGCCACAAGGTTAAAGAAAAAAAAAGTTTATTATTATATTTAAAAGGTTACAAAAGGGCATATTTATATTTTTTGTGAATTTTAATATGAAAACTTAAATCAAGTATGGAGTTTACTTGGGTGTTTTAGAAACTTGAATTTAAATTTATAGTAATTGCTTTTAATTTTTAGAAAAAAATATTCCCGAAATGTGTGTCAAGTTGTCTTAAAGAGTAAAACAATTTCAACCAAAATACTTAGCAATGAAATTAAAACCTTCATCTGTTATTAATAGCCATTGTTATCTTATTTAAGCCTAACTAGAGACATAAACACACAATAGTAGAAAATAATAATAAGAGTTGGGGCCAGGTTTTTCATTTTTGCCATATGTGGACACTATTTACAACAGATCCATGGGTCCTGCATGTTCTTTCAGAGGATCTGGCCCTTCACTTCCATTCCCCATCCCTGTTGTCTCCTTATCCCATTGCCTTCCCCTCACCAAGGAATCCTGTTTCTCACCAGCATCTACAAGAGGCAGTTCAGGACTTATTCACTAGAAATAAACTTGTCAAACAGAAAAATTAGAAAAGTTATTCTAACAACATAGGATTGTTCACAATTTGCATGTCCAATCAACTTCCTTCTGGCATTCCCCATGCCTGTGAATATACAGAACAAATATTACTTAAGACTGAACCATTCTAGAAGGGTTGCATGACAGGATTTAGCATTAAAAGTCCTAATTTTTCAAAATTTTAAAAGCATACAAGGCATGAAATTTTAGCATTTTAAAGAAATGGATAATTGTAGTGTTGAACTCATCCATAAAGCTTAGAAAGGTGCAATTTTACAAGACGAAAAATAAGCTACTCCATGACTTGCTACCAGTTGCATGCTAGTGGTAGTGAAGAAAGTTAAATAGTTTATCACAGGGCCACATTAACTATGGTGCTGTTGTGCCAGGGTTCCAAGCAGTCAAGGGCTCCTACTGATGATCCGGACTGTCAGTTTAACTCTCTCTTTTTTCAATAAATCTTCATATTTTATCTGTTATTTGTTCTATTCTTACTCAATACAGACTGAATCAATTTGACCAATCTCATCACCACCATAAAAAATACAAAATAAATCTAAATCACCATTTTTTCTTTCTAGAATTACTTCAAATTGTAGCAGGAAACAACATTTCTTTAAACTAAATAGTTTAAAATTTCTTAATCTTATACAACTGTTTATAATTAAATTTTATTGTTTTATTACCTTTTGGACCATGATTTTTAAATTTCCCACCATAAGAAGTGTCAAAATTTGCAGTAACATGAAGCAAGTTACATAAAGCTCATGCTACTCGTGAGCTGTTAGTCCTAGTGATTGTACCTTGTAGAAAAATCAGAATTGAAGCTCATCAGCTTTCAAATGTAGTAGAAGAACAGTTTAGGAGTGAGATTTCTGGAAAGAGAAAAGAAAGCTGGCAAATGACGAGGCTTCTGAAGGTGAAATTAGTTTATCTGGAACTCAGAAGTTTTGCATATAAAATTTGGCTAGAGTAAAAAATGAACTGCATGCTTTGCTGTTAAATGAATGCTTAAATGCCCATTCCTTGCTCATGATAGAAAGGACATTGCTTAGGCAAACAGATTATGAAGATATAATTAAAGATTTTGTTTCTGCCAAAGCAAGGAAAAAAACGATTTTGGGATAATGTTTTGACATACTTCTGTAATTTTGTACAATAGCTATATTGTTTTTTGTGTATCTAATTCATTATTACTACCGTGTTGTACAAGTAAATTATTATTATTATTATAAGCTTAATTTATATATATCATCCTTTAAAGTTAGATGCATCATATTCTAATGTACTTCAAATAATTAGCTCATATTCTTTAATTTACTTAATGTGTATTAATTATAATTAACTTCTAATTTGCTTGTACCCTATTCAAGGGGCCTCAAAAAAATAAGTGTGCCAGGGCCTCAAACTACCTTAATGAGGGCTTGGTTTATCATCATCAGTAATTCAAGAAACCATCAGTCCATTGGAGCTAAAGCAGAAAGAGTAAACATGATAATTCGTATGGTTTAGGTTTATAGAAATGACAAAAGAGTCTTGTTTATAAACTTCTCCCAAAGGACAAAGGTCAGTGGAAGAGCAACTGTTGAAAGCTATACAAGTGGTATTTGGCATACGACCCATGCAAGTATGTTGTCACATACCTAAGTGTTTGTAAAAGTCCAAGCAATATTTTATAATCCTTTTATAATCACATATAATAGTTAAACAAACCACCTAAATGTCACGTTAGTGTAGCCTATATGATGTGTAAAGTTTGGTATCCTCTAATCCCTTATAGTGATAACACACGATGAGGCACACAATCAGCATGTAATGTTCTTTTAATACAAGAAGGGAAACAATGCTACTGTAGCCACAAAGAAGTTTATGGAAATGTTTTGAATATTCGTAAGTGTCAATGATGGTTCAGCAAATTTCGTTCAGGTGGCTTTAGCCTTAAAAACTGTGATGGCAGGGTCCAGCATGTTGGAATTAATATTGATGCTCTGAAGACTCTTGTTGAGTCTAACCCAAGGGAAGAAACTTGTGAAATGGCCCTGAAATTGCATGTCTCTCATGAAACAATACATAAATATCTAAGGAATATGAGAAAACTCCATAAAGAAGATGTTTGGGTGCCTCACAAACTCTCCGATGATCATTGTTTCTAACATCTGAACGTTTCTTCGTCTCTTCTGGCACGTGAATCATTTTTGGATAGAATTGTCATTGGTGATGAACAATGGATTCTCTATGTGAATATTAAACTCCAAAAACAATGGCTCAGTCCTAGACAAAAACTACTTCCGTCCCCAAACTTGGACTCCATCCGCAGAATGTGATGCTTTGCATTTGGTGGACATCAATGGAGTAATTCATTTCAAACTCCTCACTTCACAGCAAACTGTCAATGTAGAGATCTATAGTCAGCAACTGGAATGTTTAAATCAAGCACTTCATCAATCGGAAAGGTGTTCTTCTTTTCCACGACAATGCATGTCCACATGTGGCATATTTGATGCAACACAAGATTATGGAGTTGGGTTG
>NW_013666156.1:498397-515773 GCF_000517525.1 Limulus polyphemus
AAGGTGTTAAAGAGGACATCAACATATTTTTTTTGCTTCAAGGCCAAGTGATTTCTTTAATCAGGGCATTAACAACCTGATTGTAAGATGGAAAATCATCATCTATAAGAATGGAGACTATTTCATTTAACAAATGTTTTGTTTTGTTTGGGTTTTTTTCTATTTAAAACAAAGTGACATTAATTTCTTGATGACCTAATATAATCATCCATAATACTAGCTTTGTTTGAGGTATCAAATGGTAACTTTTTTGAAAGATGTTGGTACAGATGAATAATAATGCATGTGATGTACTTGAATCTGGTTATGATCCAAATTTAATTCATTCTTCTGTGTATTATAATTGAATTACTAATGTTCTATGTGGAATTTATCAGAAGATTTTTTTTATGTGCTCATTTTAGCAATAACAGTTTCAATGAATTGCTAAAAATAAAGACAAAAATGTCTTCATTTCATGGTTAAAATGGTACTCTTTGATATTACAGTACAGGTCACATGAACAGTAGTTTAGAAAATATGTTGGCTTCATGCTATCCTTTTTATTTGCAGGAAGAACAAAATGAAGATGCTTTAAGTACAAATAAAACTGTGTAAGTTTTTTGTAGCACTATATTTGTGAATAGTACAATATAATCTTACACTAATGTGATATCTTGTAGATACATGGAAGACCTTAATGTGAACTTCTGCTGCTCCAAGAAAATCCTCATCAAATATTTTACATTGAGTCTCCCAGTATTTAAAAATAACCTTTCTTGTTAACTACCAGATTTTTAAAAAATACTTTTACAAAATTCAAAATGTGTCTCGGTTGATTCATACTGTTTAATAGTATTTCCAAGATTTCATGTTCTCTTTAATCATTATAGAAGTCTTAATTTACTCAGTACAGAATGATAATACTAAATATATTGAAATAATCTGTTTTTCAAACTCTTCCAACTGTGTCTATGAAGTTTTCAAATGAAGACAAAAGTTTAAGATACTAAAAAAGATATATAAGAAGTCTGGCAAGAAGCCTTTTTTTTTATTTGACCTTGCCAAGAGTTATTGACAAGGGATGGAATTCCCCAAAACTAGTATAACTTAGTGACAAGTGATATATTGCATGAGAGGTTGGGTTTCTTGTTTATTTATATTTAGTATCTTAAACAGCATGTCTGCTGAATAATTCAGAAGAATAAATTAGCAACATCAATGCCACATATTTTTCAACTTCTCTATAAATATAGGTACTGTGGTGAGCAAAAGACAACTAAAGACATCATCCCATAAAAATATGTTTTGTTACTGGTATCAAATATGTGATTATTTAGATATATTACTTACATATTTCTGGTTCAATAAAGGAACATGAATAATTCCTTGTGGAGATATGTTTGTTAATTACATCAATAAATTGTGGTGTACTGTATAATATGTGCACAGTTTTATTTTATTGCATGTATTACTGGAAATATATATATATATATATGTATGTTGTTTAAGCATATTACATTGCAAAATAGGTTTAAAAGTGTTATATATTTCATTTAATTTGTATTTAGATCAAAACAAGATGATAGGACTCACAAGAAAAAAATAAGTAAAAAGTGTAAGTTCATTTTATTTCATTTGATGTTCATTGTCTGTGAACTTCAAAGTAATACTGTAATGCTATAAACAAACACTGCCACAAAAAACTATTATTTTCGCAACACATAATACAATATGATGAAACTGATTGTGATAGGTATTTCAAATTTCAGTGTTTTTTAAGAAGATTACTGATTGTTAGTATTAAATATTAATCAATGCATGTACATGAACTCTATCCCAGTGAAAGAAACTCAATAATTGAAAAACTTTTTGGAAGGTTTTCAAAACCTTTCCCAAACATTCAGGTTTGTTTAATTGTAATTCATTTTTATTTTTATGCTACACATTTTCAGAGATATTAATATATGGATTTTTATTATAGCAATAGTACTTTGATCTAATTCTTATTTTACTCATCAAACTGTAGGTTCAAAGCTTTATGAAATTGATGACGCCATCAAATTCAGCTTAAGTTACACAAATTTAGTAAGTTGTTTTAATTGAGTTTGTCAAAACATAAAAAATTCTTTAAAATACAGTTTTATAGTTAAATTGTTAGCTAATATATTTCACAAATGTATGTGACATTTAGTTTTTCAACTTAAATGAACCAGTGATGCTTACTAAAATTTATAGTTTAATCAAAAAGTTCTTTATGCAGGTTCTTTGATTTTAAACAGAAAGTAAAAATATTTATGACAAGATTAAGTTGAAGTTCAAAAGTTTGTGACAAGATCATAACAAAAAGTTAAGAATAAGATAAAATATTGAATTCACAGAATATAGAAGGATGTTTGAGAGCCATGAATGAACTCAAGAATCTTCCACTATCCCAAACCATCTTGGCCAAAGAACCAGATATTGTTCAGACAGTCAGGAAAGTTAGTATTTTAACCGTAATATTGTTTTATTAATGAAAATCATTCAAAGGGTTTATTTAAAACATATGAGAAAAAAAGAAACTGAGATATTAGTACTTATGGTAAAGTAGTGTTATTACATATACATGACTGTTCATCTTAATTTTAATACGAGAGTATTATTATGTTTATATTGTGCAAATGTTAAAGTAAGTTATTTTTAGAAGCAATAGTTATGATAGATTTGCTTACATAACCGTTTACAAATCAGTTCAGTCGCTGTGAATTGACATCATGTTATTTGAACATTTTAAGTTTTTCTCATTGTTTCATTGAGTATTGTTATCATAATGTTTCGTAGTGTGTAGAAAGATCTAGGCCTCAGTTGGGCAATACATATATATATCTATGAGTGACCAAGTTAGTGCACGTAAAGTAAGTTAGTGAAAGTATAAAAGTGAAATTAGAAATTAGACTGTGTATCAGTTTAGTCACAACAGGCGATTTTTAAAGTGAGTTTCACAGCTTGTATTGTAATAACAAGATAGAAGAGAATAATTTGTCTTGTCAATGGGTGTTCTAAAGTAATTGAATCCACCTAGGTGGACTTTTATGAAAAAGAGACAAATATTTAAAGCTCTAGATGCAGTTGTGATAACCAATAGTGTAACAAAGTTTTGTACATACATTTGACTTGTTTTGAATATATTATTTTAAAACAAGTGGATTGTGTGCTGTCTGTTTATTGTTGAAATTTATTGCCAACAAGTCATAGACACCTACTGTAAAGAATCCGGTCCAATAAGAACTTGACAAGTGTCAGTGAGAAACCATTATCATTGTTCATCACCTTTTTGTACAGACATTATAGGTATATATTTCTAATTTATTAACATCCGACATTTTTTGGTTGATGATCTGCTATCTTCAAAAAGACCATTTTTATATCATGGCAAAGCCAAAATGTGTTCTGGTTGGAAAGCAGAGATGCTCTTCAGTGATTTGGGTTGACACTTTTCCAGTTTTGGTTTTGATTACTTGAATGCTGCATGAAGGATATTCCAGTTTTGTTTGGATAGCTGTAAATGTTTTATCGGGAGATTGGATATGGAAAGTCTGTTTTATGTTTCAGAAAGTTTGTGTCATTTATGTCCTATTATTTTGCTATTTTTCAGTTTTGTGGTGTTATTTTCATAATTTTTCACCACCCAAGTTGCAAGATTTCTTGGGAGGCCTGGTGGTTAGCAGTAAGTCTGAAGGTTTATAATGCTAAAAATTAGGTTTCAATACTTGTGGTGGGCAAGGCACAAATAGTATATTTTGTAGCATTGTGCTCAACAACAAACAAACAAAAAGGTGTTTTTTGGTAAATTGGCTTATTGCAGCCTAAGTTGGTGACACATAGGATAGGCAGATTCCACATTGTAAGATTTACAGAATCTCAGTATATTTCTTTCATGTAAGTTTAAGGTTCTTTTATTGTTATCATTATATGTAACTGACCATACCTAGTTATTCTAATGTCAGTTTTTCATGTTGAACATGTTGCACCTTTTTATATAACCATATATGTGATCTATTGACAGAGATATACATCTTGAAATCATTAGAACAGAGGTGCACCATATGGCCCGTGGGCCAAGTTTGGTATGCCAGCTTATTTTCTACAGCCCGTGACATGAAATTATAGTGCACAAAGTTCGAAAGTTTTTTAATTTAATGAAAATATTTTTGACTGTTATTAAATTTAAGAGTTTCTGCATCACAATTGAATAGGAATTTTATTACATAGTCTTTGGAGTTAGCAAAAAATGCAAAGGGCTTAAACCTTTTTCGGGGGGAAAAATATTATGGCCCATCAAATCTCAATCAAATTCCAAATTGGCCCCAACAAAAAATTTAGGAATGGACCCCTGCATGATTAGAATGTGCAATAAGGTTTTGAATATCATTATGGAAATGTTATTAAAATTAAAATATCATTTTACAAGAATGCAAAATATAAATTTTAACTTTAAACATTCTGAATTTGAAATAGTACATCCTAAAACATTATTAAAATACCACATAATGTTATATAATAGTCTTTCAATTAAATTATTGAGAAATCAGATTTGATTATTTACTACAGAAATACAAAAAATTAAAATTATGGATTATTATTTACACATTTTTATTATTAAAAGCTTGTAATAGATGTTCCAGAATATACTGATTTTAACAAGAGATACTCCCAGTTTCACACTAGAGTTTGGCTACATAACTAATCTGTGCAAAGATAGATCTCTTACACATGAATTCTAAACCTGAATGTATACAACAATAGCTAAATGTGAAAACAGTAACTCACTATCTTTACAAGTATTCTAATATTCTAACAAATTACTAATAATAATCACTTTTATACCAGATTTTGTCTGATTTTCTTGTTAAGTTTACTTATATATATATAAGTGGCCAGTGTTTTTATTCTAGAAGTTTGTATTCTTGTTTATCTAGAATGAAGTAACATGACTAATTATACCATAAAAAGCATTCAAAAATGCTATTGGCTAAACTTACAACAATCAATTACAAAAATTATTCAAAAATACTCACATTAAAACGAATTGATGTTGCTGTACAGTAGCAGTATTAATGAAAGCCTTTGTGTGTTTTTTTAAAAATCAACAAAGATTATTCTTTTGTTTGTTAATTAATCTTTAAAATCGAAATAAACCTACATTACCATTATATTTACCAGAATATGTAAATCTTTTTCTGTCCAATTTCCATTTTGGCATATCTGTTATACAATAAAACTAACAACTTGAAAGCTGTTTTTAAATTCTCATAGTGTTGCAAGTTCAAAAACAGTGTTGCAGTCCAAGAAAAAGCTCAACAAATTTACCAAAAGATTAAAGAATATTTCTCAGTTGAAGAAGGAGAACACTTCAACTTGGTATGTACAGATATTTCAAATCTTCTATTGATATAAGATAAGTATGTCATAGTGTTGCAAGTTCAAAAACAGTGTTGCAGTCCAAGAAAAAGCTCAACAAATTTACCAAAAGATTAAAGAATATTTCTCAGTTGAAGAAGGAGAACACTTCAACTTGGTATGTACAGATATTTCAAATCTTCTATTGATATAAGATAAGTATGTTGATAAGTTCTATTACTATATTGCCCAGCATTGCCAGGTGGTTAGGGCTCTTGACTCACACTCTGATGGTCGCTGGTTCGATTCCCCATTCCACCAAATATGCTAGCCCTTTCAGCCATGGAAGTGTTATTATGTGATGGTCAATCCCACCATTTGTTGGTAAAAGAGTGGTGATGAGTAGCTGCCTTCCCTCTAGTCTTTCACTGCTAAATTAGGGACAGCTAATGCAGATAGCTCTCGATTAACTTTCCTCAAAATTCAAAATAAACAAACAAACTATTATTATATCTACATAACATGCTATTTTTACAGGGAAGTCAGTTGTTATACGTTTTCTGTATTTGTGCCATTGTCAATTTATACAAGTTATACTATAATAGTTTCACAATGTATTTATAACCTTACTATTTTTAGTTTTGTTACTGGAAACAATACTAAGTATTTATATTCTATACTTATGTATAACTTACGTTAACAATATCCTACTTCAGGTGTTTGAGAGTGAAGTAAAAAAACATCAAGCATGGACAGAAAGTGAGAATTCTACAATGTGTGAGTACTTCTTAAACATCTAAGAATAAATGGTACAAGGTACGTTTTTTTATGTGAAGGAACAAGTATATTACAAGTCAGAAAATCCACAATGTAAATTTTAGTAATAGCTTGCACTTAGTTTAGAAATTAAAAATTATATGAGTGATAAAGATACATTTAATGACTGCTTTCCATCTTTATTTGAGGAAATTTCTAGAAATATGGCAGTACCTAAATCTACCATCAAAGATAAGTAACTATTTTCTTCTCTAATCTTTGAGATTTACTAATTGTTTTAATTATTGCATTTCTTCTACATTTAAAATGTTAGCATAGACACCAAGGTGTTCCAGTGGTGTCTAGATTGTCCAGTTAAACCTATATATTCTGAAAAAGAATCTGAATTGTTAAAAAAATCATTACTCTTATTGTTAAAGTAGATGATCAATGCAATACAACCAATTTATCACACCTATTTTGTATTGTACTATAAAAAATTGAACAGTTTATTGACACATGTCATAATTACTAAGCAGTGGCCTATTTATAGGGGGCAATGATCCCCGAGCTTGGAGAGTTGTGGTAAAACAATTCTCAAATTTAAAGCTCTTAATAAAAACTACCCCTTAGATTAGCTGGAAATGTGTTGCTAGTACATGTATGATCCATATTTCACATACCTAGTATTTGGAAAATTTCAAATGTTTTGCCCCCCCCCCCCCTGAAAAATTTCTTCTTAGTGCACTGTTACTAAGTGCACATAGCTTACCTTACCTCATGTCATACACTGTTGAATTCTTAAACTCAATGACTGACTACTTGCTGGCACTATCAAAGCAGCTAAACTCAGTGACTGGCTACACTTTGATAATATCTGAACTATCAAACTCTATGTCTAAACTAGCAGTATGGACAGATTCATCAAAAACTAATTTAGAGACATCTTTGGAAAATCCAAAGCTATTTGTTACCATAATCTCGTGTTACATAAGGCTAAAAAATGCCAACCAGAAAACCTGCTAGTTTATGAGTGAAAGTACCTATACATAACACAGTCAGTCTTATAGGACAATTTTTTGTACTTTAAGTAATCCATAAAATATTTCATGGTGTGAACCAACTAGTTTAATTTCAATATAAGTCTAGCAATGGATTCATGATGGGGAACCAAAGTTTAATAATGAAAATAAAGATGGTTGATAAAACATAAAACATTTTATTGACAAGGTTCTAACATTTCAGAATAACTTATTCCATCTTTAGTGAAATCTGAAAATCCTTACAGAGATGACTACTACTAAATTAATAATATAATAATATAATCATTAGTTTATTCAGTTATTAAGAAAAGACGGTAAATAGGTACAGATGAACAATAGTTATATATATATATATATATATATATATTACACAACAGCTGAGTTAAGTGTGAAAATTTAGAACAATTTCAGAGCTAAAAAGCTTTGTGAGTCATTAAGGGTCAGGTGGTCTTTAGCTATGAGTAGACTTTCTTTAATGTAGAGTTCAAGATTAGTAATAATCATCTTTGTAACAGATTTTGCTGAAGATGGAATAAGTTATTCTGAAACATTTGAACCTTGTAAATAAAATACTTTATCAACCATCTTCATCTTCATCATTATAAGTCATTTGAGATATTAATTCTTCTTTCTTAATTTTTAAAAGATTGTTTTGTAAATGTCTGTCTTTCAAAGCTGTAGGATCAGATTCCAATTTCTTAAATTTAATATTATTATTCAAAATAGTTAAAACTTTCTCTATTTAACCTTTCTTATTCAAAATTACTATACCTTTTCCTTTATCCCGTTTAAGAATTACTTAATTATCTAATGAACTGAGGAGTTTCAATACAATAAATCACTTCCATACACTGAAAGCTATTTTCCTCTTGAAGTCATGCTAATCTGCCTGAGAGACTTGCATGCCACCAGCCTTGTGCTACTGCATGATGACAGTCATGCAAAGATGTGTTTATCTTTTACTGATACTTGTTGAAGTATTTTACATCAACAACTTTACTTTGTGTGTTTTCAACCTTTAAAATATGAATTGACAATTTAATGTGAATTTATATTCTGCTGATGTGAGTACAGAATATCACCCACAATTACCAACAGTTTGGAAGTTCTTTGCCTGTTGAGGTCATGACAGCCATTGTCCAATGTGTGATGAGGTCCATGTTACTGCCAGGACTATCTTCTTCTATCCACACTACACCATTCCCTTTACAGAATTTTGGACGTGAAGTTTAAATGGATGAAATGGAGCATTTTTTTTACCTCCTGCCTTTACTTAGGGTACCTTCACCCCCTCTGAAAAACAAGTTCAGTCCTCTTCACATTTTCTATGAACTTATTACATGGTATGTACCATTCTTTTTTCTTACCCCATTACTTATAATACTTCCCAATTTCTTTCACAAAACCCTTCCATTTGCAATTTCTAGGTTTTTCCACTCTCTTCTAATATTTCCATTTATTTTAATCTTGTCTAGAACATATATTTGTTTTTGCAATATTATGCCATGTCTTCTGTGCCTGACAGTTTCCTACCTTCTTACTTAAAAGTCTCTCTCCCTTTCCTTTCCTGGACATCCAGTTCTTTGAGTCAGAGTTTCATTCTGGGGGATGCACTCTTTGTTGGCCATGTCACTGTCCAGTACCTATATTTCCTGACTTCATAATTTCTTTATTACACTCCTTTGTTGTCTTCCCTCTCTCTCAATCTCATGATGGGAGCACTCCACTGTTCCCATAATGAGCTTACAAGGTACATTCAGACCCTTCCTTTCTCTTCCATGGCATCTTTGATTTCCTCTGCATTTTCATCTTTCACTTGGTTCCTTATTACCTCCTTCTTTCTTGACCTTTGGTTTGCCCCCTTACTTCATTAAGAGTTCCTTGGTAGTGTCACTGATTCCCTGGAATCAAGTGCTGAGGCAGCCTGGAATCAGTCTTCACTTTCCTCATTATTTCCAAGTTTGTACCAATCTTACTCCTCCACATCTATCCCACAACCTCACCCACCCCTCCTCATCATTCATTTTTAATTTCCCTGCCTTCCACCTCTTCCCATCCTCCTTCCACCCAAAGTACCTCCCATTGTCCTAATAGTATGTGACCATCCTGTCAGTTCAGGTCCTGTGGGATGCCATCTGTCCAGTTTGCTCATTTGTAGGCTCATTTTGCTCCAGTCAAATGGGTCATTCTAGTCTTGACCTCCAATATCTGGATAGGACAGTTTCAAACCTATCAGAGAAGCAATCCATAGAGCAAGTTCCTAATGCTTTTCCAGGTTATTACTCTTGCCCATTTATTGTCCCCATAAAAAAGACTGTGTCTGACACCCATTCATTGACATATCCTTCATCACTCACATTTCAATCATCCCTCATTTTCAGAAGAAGAATTACTTCTCTCTTTTCTCGTCTTTCCATCCAGACTTATGGATGACCAAATTGGACACATTTCTCCATGTTCCTATAGCCCCTGCCTCATGACCTTACCTCGGGTTCATCCACATAGACCATGTCCTTCCATTCATAATAGCCTTAGTCCCATATGCCCTCAAATGCATTATGCTGGCTTTCACTGTGAGCTCAACCAATCAAATACTAGTGTATCCATCCTCTAGTTTTTCATGTTACCTAGATTATGAGTTCACTCATTGTAGTTGTTGTACCTGATGATGCCAGGTTAACCTGGTGAATACTGTAACCATATATATTATACTCTGTGTATCTGATAATATATAACTTTTTCAGTAACTGACTGCTTGATGATATGTGAACTACTTAACTTACTGACTGACTACTTGCTTACAATGTCTAAACCACTAATCCCCCTCTGACTGCCTACTACTTAACTCACAGAGAATACCTGAGCTACTAAACTCAGTGATTGATTAGTTGCTGCCAGTATTTGAATTGTTCATCTCAATGACTGACTACTTACTGAAAGAGTTTTAACTACTAAACTCTGTGACTGTCCATTCCCTAACAATATCTGAACTATTAAACTCAGCAACTGTCTAAACTCTGCCAATATCTGAAATATTAACCTCACTGACTATCTACTGACTACCAATGTGTGAACTACAGTCTATTTAATGAGAATACCTGAATGGCTAAACTCACTGATAATATCTGAACAACTACTCTCCCTGGCTATATACTGACTAAGAGAATCTCAACTACTAAACTCACAAACTTTCTCCTGACTAACAGTATCTGAACTACTATACTCACTGACTTTCTACTCACTCACTCAGTATGTGAAATACTAAGCTCAGTGACTGGGTGCTTTCATTATCTGAGTGACTACTCTAAGAATGTCTGAACTACAAAATCCAGTAACTGACTTCTCATTGTTGATTACTAAACTCACTGATATTATCAGAACTACTAAACTCAGTTACTGACTCCTGCTGACACTATCAAAACTTTATTCATAAATGATGTGCTTACCTTTTTGTACACATTAGATATTCCTCATGTGTCTGCCTTCAATATTTTGTGCATGCTACTGCTTTGAGCTATCTCCTACCTAAACACATTATAATGTGAACTGCAGTAGTGCATGATGGCTGACTACTTACTGACAGTATCTGAACTACTAAACTCAGTGACTGTCTTCTAAATGACAATATCTGAACTAAGCTTACTGACTCATTATTTGCTGACAAAATCTGAACTATTAAGCTCACTGAATGACTACTGTCTGCCAGTATCTGAACAACTAAACTCATTGACTGACAATATGTGAACTACTAAAGTCATGAATGACTACCTATTAACAATATCTGAAGTATTAAAATCAGTCACTGTCTACTCACTGATACTATCAAAACTGCTAGACTCAATGAATGACTTTATCAAAACTATTAATTCCAAAACAATATGCTCACCTCACTGCACACTGGGATTTTGCTGCTAAATATCTAAAGAAAAACAAAACTACCCCTACTCCAGGCAATGTTGCTAAAACTATCCCTACTTTGTCTCTGGTTACTGGCGACTTGTTGATCTAAGAGGGTAAACATCCTCAATGCGCAGTAGATCCTCATAAGCACTTGCACTTGAAATTAACTTCATTCTTATCCTCAGCACTGTCTTTAAAGGAGATGTTCCTTTACATTTAAACTTAAATAAATTCATAAGACTTACAGTGCCTTTTCACAGTGTAAACTTTCTTGGGTTTTCTTTCAGTTTGTTTTAACTTCCAAATAAGACTACATCACCACTAAATATCTAAAAAAAATTATTTTTTCATCTGGAGAATTACTATAATGACTATGAATTCTCATGTGAGGGTGACTACTACCTCCTTCTGAGGTTTTGATGATGTTGCTAACACTACCCCTACTTTGTCTGTGGCCATTGGAGGCTCGCTGACTATGAAAGATGTTATTGCTATAGTTCATCTTGTTATGGGTTCTTTGATGCATTTCTTGCCTCTTTACCTATTAAGAGCAATGTTCCTCCTCCAAATCTTTTTGTGGATATAATTACTTCAGTTTATTCTTTACTTTCCCTTTCTCCTATGTCTTTTGATTCTTCACGTTTCTTGCTACATAACTCTTGTGCTGAAGATTGTTTGATTTTACTCTTTCTTCAGGTATAATATGTCCAAGTTGACACATTCCAGGATCAGCTTCATTCCCATTTTAAATGCCTTGTCCTCCTTGACTCCAGGATCCCTTTGCCGTGGCTGCTCCCCCTTTTCCATTCTTGGATTCCCAATCAATGGAGTCCTTTCTACCCATTTGGGGGACTGATCACCTGCTCTTAATTACTCTCTCTAGTGTTCAATTTCCCCCATTTTTGCCTTTTTCTTACCTTTCTCCTTCATTACCTATCAGTTCTTCATCTCCTATCTGAAGCCATACACTGTGATCCATTTAGTTTTTCTGAGGACCTATGGTTGGTCTTTTTTAATACTTTGGCCAGGATTTCGTCTTCTCTCTTGTCCTTACTTACTTGGTTTCTTTGTTGTTCTGGCCTTCTGGATGTGACACTTTTCTCTACTATTCATATTCTCCATACTTACCTCCATGACCTCTGTCTGGCTCCTTTTTGTCACCCTGAAGTCTTCAGGGAGGGGTATCCCTAATGCCTTGGAGCATTGGATCGAGGCTGCCCAACACCAGTCATTCTTTTCCTCCTTGATTTCTCCTCTGTCACAACCTAGTGAGTCCACTAATGTTCTTAAACCTTGTGAACCCTCCTCTTCTCTCTCTTTCCATTTCTGCATGTTTGAATTTCTGTTTTGGACCCACTCACATCAGGTTCATCTGACAACCTGTCATGTCCCAAGGGCTTTGGACTTGGTGGTGAATCAACTCTTGGTCAGACAGGATTCTTCCTTTGGTTGCTCCATCCTCATGTATTTTGTTGGATTTTTTCCCAGTTGGGCACATCAATGATTAATGTCTTCATTACTCCTTTCAATACCAGATTCTCCCAATACATCACCCAGCAGTTCTGGCTGTGGATGCCCTCAGCTAGAACTGGTCTCATCTCTTTCTGTTTATATACCCTCCTCTTTGCCTTCTCTCATGTGTCTTGACTTTGGTTTTCAACACTGCTTCTCAGATCTTGTTGCTAGCACCTTTTTGGCTGGCTCATCTTGGTTTACTCTTCTTCACCAGCTGGCATCCAGGGCCTCTGCCTTGATCTCATTCAATCTTGCTCCAACCTCATACATCTCTCTTTCACAGGAAGTGTTGTCCCTTTGTCTTCACACGTCATGTCCCTTGCTCATCAGTCAGGTTTCTCTGACCACATAACCCTTCTTTTATTGTGTTCGTGTCACCCTTCTACTCTTACTGCCTATCAATGACATCAGCATTTTCACAGAGCTGGTTTATCAACTGCTATTTACCACCAGGCCATCCTACTATTGCTCTTCTTTTGACCATATTTATATGGTTGTTCTGCCAAGGTTTATGTGTTTCTTCCATTGCAGGCTATCAGGAAGCATTGTTCTCTACCTTTCACCTTTTTTCACTAGGGTTCTTTTTTTTCTATTGTTCTTTTCACTTTGTTCCTGTCCTTCCTAATTGATTGTTCCCCTTGTCCAATTCCTTTTCCAGACTACGTGCTCTTACTCAGACCCTGTTTTAACCCTTGGCCACTTGATCCTTATACCATATCTCTCATAAAACTCATTTCCATTTCCTTCTTGCTTGCAGTAATCACGTATCTGATCTTTATGCATTGGATGTCTCCCGTACTTTGTTTCACAAATCTTAGATCTTCCATTATTTTAATTTCTGACTGATTGTTTCTTCCTGAGACTTAGGTTGCTCAGAAAAGGGATTTTATCTTTTCTCCCATATCCCTTACATTGATCTCAGTCCTCTATAATTTTCCTGACCCTGATTGCCTTTTGTGTCTAGTTTGGGTGGTCAGGTGTTTCTTGGCATGCACAACACTATTTTGTAGTTTGGACATGCTCACAGGCTCTATCACATTGAATTTACCACTTGATTCACTTTCTGACCTCACACTTTCACTGACCCTTGGAAGAGATCATCCAGGTTGGAATGTGGACTGTCCAACATCTATCATTATTTCCACCATCTGTCAGTTTTGTCTCCCTCAGCACTGGGGAACTGTCTGCTCTCTTCCCTGGCTTTTCAAGTTAGGTTTTGCATTAACCCATTGCACTTTCTCCAGTAAAAGACCTTTGCAGTGATTAGGTTCAATCAGGTCTGGGCAAAGTATTATCATCATGTGCCAGGAAGGGACTTAGTCCCAATTTCAGTATGTAATGTAAGTAAATTGTACAATGAAAAACATACCAAACCTAATGGGCTTATCATTACTCTAACCACACTACACCTCATGTCTAACCAAATTGTTGTATGCAAATGCTCAGTTAGTTATTTTTTTATGCCCATCACTGTGGCACATTGGCTTATTTTACTTTCCCACTTTCATATTTCCATTTGGGTGAAGAGTGTACCCTGCATGAGATGGATGCAGTATCCCATGAGTATTACCTATCTAGTAAGCCCTCAATGTAGGGTGCCACATTTCACGCACTTTCATCTTCAGTCACCTTCTCCGAAGGGAACTCATCTAGGTTTTTGCAATTGCACCAGTCCCTCCACCATATCAGTGTGGGATTCTAGTTACTGCATACATAGGGATAAGCATATTGTTTCAGAAGTTAACATTTTTCTTTCCTGAAAATGTATTTCTGATAGATGCTTACCTCTTTGCATAACTTGTGCAAATTATTCTTCCTCTTTTAAGAATGAAGTTAATTTGGAGAGGGAGTGCTTAAGGTGATCTATTTCGCATAGAGGATGTCACCCTCCTGTTGTTGGAGGGCTGTTGTCACATGATGATTACATCAAGTACTAGTGCAGTTGATGTTATAACATATAACTTAGCCTGGTAGGAACAGGACCAGCCTATGCAGGAGCCTCCTCTTAATTCCGGTTCAGAGATGGCTCTTCACTAGCCGGCTGAGTTGAGCATGGCCCTTCTTTTTGGTCATTCTCTTCATTTCAATGATCATGGAAGAGGGTCCTCAACTCCTCATAATTCTGCATGCAGAGCATAAATTCCTGTACCATTGGTTGGACTCCTCATAATTCTGGGAGCAGGAGGTTTTGCCTTGCCCCTCAGGTTGGGAAGTTAGGATTTTGGTTTGTAATCAAAGGCCGAGTAATCTCTCTTTCCTCAGGTTGAGTGAGGTGTGACAGATCTCATAATTCCTAGTTTGATGTGTTACATTTTTCTCTTTTTCAGGTTGGGATGAGGGCTTGTCCACTTGGTGTTGCTTGCCTTCTCTTTGTAATTCTGGTGGCTTGACATGCAACATTCTGTAACTTTCAGGTTGGGTTCCAATAATACCACATTACTAATCAAGACCAAATACAAAGCAGTCCTCATGCCCTAGCCACTGGGTCTTAGATCTCAATTTGGGTTCACAGCCCTATAATTCCAGTGATGAGACATGGGACCTTATCTACCTGGTTGGGGCCTGGACGAATGCATGTTCTTCTTATGAGGTTCAGATCTTGCTTCTGTGGCCAGTTGGCCTTACTACCCAGGAATTAGATTTCATGTTGTCTGAGCAAAGAGCATACATGTTCCAGAAGTAGCGATGACCCCACTAGTGTGCTATTTCTATGTCTCATTTTTGCACACCTTTTTTCTCTGCAGATGCTTTCTGTGTGGATCTTGCCCCCACCTACTTCTCCATCTTACCAATGTGGAATTTTAGTGACAGTGACACTTTCAAGAAGATCATTATGTACATCAACCATAAATCATATGGCCATGCAACACATAATTAGAAAAATAATCAGTGAAAATGCACTTCTCAAAAAATAAATGCTCTGTTTAAACATTATAGTAGTTTGCTTAACATTAATGACTGTAAAGCACATTTGTGACTAGTATGGTCAGTATGTCTCCTACTTAACTCATCAAAATGACATAGATGAAAAAGAAAAAAAGTGTTACCATTTCCCATTATATCTTTAAACTTTTAATATATTGAAATGTAGAGAAAACAATTTTTTGAATATATTGTAAAGAAATAATAAAATGTACTTAATTGGTGATTATACTGTTACATCTCTGTATGTTCGTTTGTTAATTTTTCTGCAATACAAGTCCTTTCTTAAATAAAACTAGTTTATTCTTCCACAATACAACTTTGCAATACACTTAATTTCCACAGTTACTTTAACTTAAACACACGCTATAATTCACAACAATTCACTCACTTTACTACCGAGCTTGACTTAATTGTCCGTCTCTATCTCCGCCTGTCAGCAACTATAGTTCCGATCTCTGTATCTGCTATCCTCGGTTCCCACCGACCGTAACTGCTGTCCTTGGTTCCCCACTCTCTCTCTGCCTTTTGTCTAGCGCAATTATGTATGATAATAGCGCCTGCGTAGTCTCTTCAAGAATCTTCTAGACACTCATCATGTCCAACCAGCATCACTTGACTTCCGCTGTCATAACAATACAGTTTGTTCAATTTACATCATTTGCTCAACATTACTGTTTTTTACATTATTCCATTTGAATTAACTTTGTATGTACAGTAATGTTGAGCAAGATACCACTTACATCAGGGTTGTCCAACTTTGTGTGAATGGCAGATTACATAGAACTTTTAGTGTCATCTCAAAGGCAATTATACTAATCTAATTTTTGATAAACAACAACCTGTTTTAACTTTTTGTAGGAAGCAGAACTTCAGTAAGTTACTCTGATGAAATTATAACACTTTATGACAAGTTTTTAAAATTTAAATATTTTGTGATTTTCGATACAAGTCTCTAAGCCATCTTAGGAAAAAAAATCTAAGTGAAAGCCTAGTAGATAAAGAATTGGATAATGCTGGGGAGCAAGATAAGTTTATTATTTGTGACTCTATTTGCCTGATTTGCTAGTTAAAGATATTTAAGGCATTACAAAACAGTTTTTTGTACTTTATTTTGATAACAAGCACTGTATTTAAAAATTAAATTGTCTAGTGGCAGATGAATGCAGCAGTATAACAGTCTCATAAGTTTATAATGAACTAGAAAGAATAAGATGTTTACACCAGGTACTAAATTTTGGATGGGGCCAGAATTATGCTGGATGTGCATGAGATGTACAAACCCTTGGAGACAAGTTAAAGAGAGCTAACAAATGCAACATATGACATATTCAGCTGCTGGAATCATCATGAGGATTTTGAATTGGCCAGGTTCATCTATTGCTATGCCTCTAATTTACACATTTGCAATACTTCCATATCAAGTATAGGATAGTGTAAGAAATTGTAATAACAATGAACCCATGGTTAGAACATTCTTTTTTTTTCCTGATGTTTTGTCAATCTTTTTTCATTTTTATATCATGGATTTCATGTATTATATCTTGTGATCACAGCTTAGTATTAATATCTTTAACATTACTGGGTAGAATGCTTAATATCTTTAGATTTACTATTTTTAATCTTGTATGATTATACTGTTACGTCTCAGTTTGTTAATTGATTTTCCATAAATTCGTTCAGACGAAACTTTAGCGACACGAGTCCTTACTTAATAAAACTGGTTTATTCTTTCTGAATATAACTTTACGATACACTTAATTTCAACAATCGCGCTAAAACAAACACTATAACAACGAACGTGCTCAACTTCAATAATACTCGCTGACTGCAGATCACTTACTCACTACCTACACACACATTATTGTTCCGTCATGTT